>NW_021835954.1:90000-205000 GCF_006345805.1 Octopus sinensis | reverse complement strand
TAACTGGTACTTAATTTATCGACCCCGAAAGGATGAATGGCAAAGTCGACCTCGGCGGAATTTGAACTCAGAACGTAATGGCAGACGAAATACGGCTACACATTTTCACCCAGCGTGCTAACGGTTCGTTGTATATCTGACTGCAAGATTCAGAATAAATATGTTAAGGAACTTTGCTGATAGCGGGGGTTACTAAGATTAAAACGCCCCAGGAGATATTTTATGGCACTTAACTGCGATTCAGTGGTTTTTTAGTTGGTGCCGCAGTTTAGTCTCGGGCTAGCCGTTATCGTGCTCACTTGTGATCAAAGGGATTCTACAGTGTACTTCGGATTACGTTGGTCAATGCAAGCGAGATTTGACTGCTATTTCCTATTATGTCAAGCGACTATATAAAGGTACACTTATAGGCCAAGCCGATCTATGAATAAAGTCGTTCTAGCCGTTACCATTCTGTTGTTTGGCATATCAAAGAAATAACCATTCTAACAGATTTTCTTTATTCCTTATAAAAAGGACACACAGAGGGGACAAACAAGGACAGACAAGGACATATAAGGGTCAGACACTCTCCTACAACATATTAAACAGGAATGAGTTTATGGATATGAATACCGAATGTTATAAAGTTAAAAATTTAGATGTTAAATTATTACTATTTACACAGGGTTCGGGTTAGTGAACTAAGCCGCCGGTTGATTTCCTTTTGGTAATCCTTCCTGGTCTTCTATGCTCGGACCGACCGTGTCAGCACGGCTCCTTGCATTCTCATCTTTCTTAATAACCATTGCAACAGACTATGACAATACTTAATACGGACTATTTACATGAAAACTGTTTATATTTTCGCTTGTCAGTTCTTTTACTGAAGTTTCCACTGTTCACGTTATCGGAGTTCATATGATGAACGAGACAAAAAAAGATATCCTTTCTCTGTACATTTGTAATTGTAGAGGACGCCCTATCTGGTGGTTAGACTGTTGCACTCAGGATTGCAAGATCGTGGTTTCAATTCCTAGACCGGATGGTACGTTGTGCTCTTGAGTAAAACGCCTCATCTCACGTTGCTCTGCGATCGCTTCGACACCTGACACATGCTACACTGTACACCTGTTTCAGGCAACGTCGATTTGATGGAGGGAGTGAGCTAATGTTACGGCACATACGTTTGATCTCTGTAAACAAATCAGACCGGCAAAAGTTGAAGACGGGAATCCTTTGTTCCTTCTCGAGCAATGCCAGGCTCATAAGGTTTCCCGGTTTCTGGATGGGACGCCGGTCCGTCACAGCATTACTCATTTTTGCCAGCTGAATGGACTGGAGCAACGTGAAATGAAGTGTTTTGCTCAAGAACACAACGCATCACCCGGTCCAGGAATCGAAACCACAACCTCACGATCATGAGTTCAATACCCTAACCACTAAGCCACTATAGGCACTCGGCATGTAATTTCGGGGAAGGGAGCTAGTGACCTCCACTGCTCAATTGGTGCTTATTTCATCGGCCCCGAATGTATGGAAAGGCAAACTCGACCTCAGCGAAATCTAAACTCAGAACATAAAGCCGGAAGAACTGCCGCTGAGCCTTTCTTCCGGCTTGCTACCAGTTTGTTTGATGATTGGCCGAGCCTTTCTTTGACGTGCTACCAACTCGCTACCTTAATAATTCTTTCTAATTTTGGCACAATGCCAGCAATTTTTAGGGGAGGGGGAAGCCGATGACATCGTCCCTAATGGTCAACTGATACTTATTCCATCGTCTCTAAAGGATGAAAGGCGACGTTGATCTCGGCAGTATTTGAACTCAGAATGTTTGACGCTGGAAGAAATGCCACTAAGCATTTTGTATTTATGTTGACCTTTGAGATCAACCCCGGCGGCACCTTGGAAACACAAGCGCAAGACCGTCCTGCCTGGCGAAAATGCACCAGCAGAGGTGCCATCTCCTACGAACACGCAATGGGCACAAAGAAAATGCGAACTGCGTAAGTCCCGAGACAGCTCCTTGCCTTCGGTCCCAGCAGACCACCAGTGCCCGAGCTGTGGCAGAGCCTTCCCAGCACAAATCGGACTGATCGGTCACAGCGTACCCGGTCTTCTCCCATGTGATATCCTTGGTCATTGTCGACAACGATGGACAAACGAAGAATTTAAGTTATTAAAAATCCTTTTCTGCTATAGGTACAATACCTGAAATTTTTTTAGGCAAAGTCGACCTGGGTGGCGGCATTTGAACTCAGAGCGTAAAGACGGACGTAAAACACAAACACGCACGCAGACATATTGACGGGAAAATAATGTAGAACAAACGATGAGTTATAAAATCACACGTGTTCGAACCTGCAGTAAGTTTTTTCAATATGATTCTTTCCAATACATACAAAATGTGAAATCTAGTTCACTTTCATGCGAAGTTACGAAATCTTCTCATCTTTATACAAATACTTGCACTATGACCCAGCAACACCGGGTCATAGTGCTAGTGCATGCATATACAGTTGCGTGCCTGCGCACATACACGCAAGTACTGTCCAAATCGCCGACCAATCACATACAGCTAGCTGGCATTCAATTGGCGTATCAAGTTTCGGGCATTTTGATTGAGTTTTGGATAGAAAATTCACAAAAAAAGTCACTTCTATTGATTTTTAATGGCTTTGCGGGGTGACTGGGGAAATGTAAAGATGTGCACGACCACCCTTGGACGGTTTTGAATGACCATAGAAAGTGCGAGCCCTCTTACTGAAAAATTGTGGATTTGTATAAAGGACACACATACAGACAGACATTTCGCCGTTTATATATAGAGAGATACGATAATCGGAACGCATTTACTTGGCTGATGGTGATCATAAATTTTAGTACTATCTTTGAGTGCTTGCTATTATTCTGAATTTAATTGTTGAATGAATGAGTGCTATCGTACGATTAAAAGATACAAGAGGAAATTAGTCGTAACATATAAGAAAAATTGCACCAATTAGGAATTAAATGTGCAAAATTTATTTAGCGACTAGCAAAAATCGTCTGGCGGACTGTGTTTCTGTTAATTAGCATAATTTAGTTATTTCTTACCGTAGAGGTTTTACAAAATTCTATTTGAAAGTAAGACATTTGGCATAAATTACTGCGGTGTACTATTCTCTGGTCTTAGAGACACTTAGTATTTGGAATTGTGGTTGTTACTGGTAATATGAATGTCAGCTTCTTTAGGGCGGCGAGTTGGCAGAATCGTTATCACGCCGGGCGAAATGCTTAGCAGTATTTCGTCTGCCGCTACGTTCTGAGTTCAAATTCCGCCGAGGTCGACTTAGCCCCTTGTGGGTAGTAAAGAAATAGGTAATAAGAATATCAGCTTCTTATATTAGTTTGTTTCTAAATTCGAATTTCTGCTATCGATTACAATGAAAAAGTTCTTTCACATAAACATGAAGCTGGATAAAGCATTTAAAGCTATGACACTGAAAATTAGGGTTTTACTTCATGTTAAATAGCACTGATCACGTGACACTCATGTTAATAACTCCCATCGCACAGTGTGTAAAAAACATGCAGTGCTGCCATATGAATGTGGTACTTTTTTGTTCTCGATCAGGTACTTTTGGTTGCTGGTCATGCTTTTGATTTCAAACACATTGTACTTAGCTACGAACTAGTTTTTAAACTATTGTGATTTTGAAGCCAGCTGCACTTGTTCTACAGCTGTACTTGTAAAAAAAAAAACTAGTTGCAGTTGTAATAGAAGCCTGCTGCACTTGTAAAAAAAACCCAGTTGTACTCGTTGTTGATACCATTTGCATTTGTAATAGAAATCAGCTGCACTTGTGGGAGCCATTTGCCCTTGTAGCCCAAGGTGATTGAGTATAACTCCTCGCTTGAACACCAAAGTTCTAATTTCAAAGAATGAATAATTAAATAAATAACCGACAAGCTGAAGATTTTAAAAGTGCGGCAAAATCGTCGATGTCTTTACGCCAGTGGTCTTAGTTGGGGGGGTCAGTATGATCCCGGGGGTGGGATCTATATAAGATTTTTGAAGGTCCATGCAAGTAATATAATAAACTGGGGATCCACTGCAGTATTTTTATGGTCCTTCAAAAAAAAAAATTTGCCTGCGATGTATTTGTTGCTGGAAATAGCAAGATTTCTTTCTCCAACGTTTTACATAATTCAACATGTTTCGGCCCCTGGAACATCTGGAGAGTTCTAATGCAAATCTACACAAGTGAATGCGTAAAAAAATTAAATAGGAATTTTGAAAGACGTTTCTATAAAACTAATTTTTAAACATGGACTATAACAGTAAAAGAAGTCCATAGATGAAAAAAAAACGGTTGAGAACCACTGATTTACTCTATAATTTGGTTCTAAGTATGCATCGTGTTAAGAGTGTGCATGTTTGTTGTTACAATATCTAAAGATAAAGCTGAAGTTGTCTGTGTATGGCAGGTTTGGTAACCTTCAAGTAACACTATCTCCTCCGAGACCCTGCAGCGCAAGTTGACCAAAATTGAGAGTGTGATAGAAGAAGGCTTGCTCTTCTTTCCGTAGAAGAAAAAATTCAAATCAGACCATGTTAACACAAAAAATTATTTACATCAAAAAGGTGCTTCCTTTCTATGAAAATCCCTATTTTTTACGGGTTTTTTTTTCGGTGTATTTTAACCAGAAAAATGTTCACTTAAAGAGAATAACAAGCTACATAATGTAAAATTTTTACTTTTCAAAAATTCCAATTCTAAAGGGTCGAAACAAACCCGAGCAACGCCGGGTGATACTGCTAGTCTAAAGATAAAGTGAACTTGGAAAACGAGATTCTGTGGTGAAAAAACATCAAAGGTTGCACGAATGTACATGTTATCCATTAAATGACATTCACCTGTCTTGGAATCTGTCCTTCGTAAATATTATGGATCTTATATTTAATATAATGCAGTGGAGTATCTAACACAAGTGCTGCCCGGGGCGGGTGTTTATTTGGCTGTCCCTTAAAAGTTCTAATAACACTTCAAAACGCTCCAAAACGGAATAATACAGGTATATATGTATGCAAAATAAGAAGACAAACTGTCCCAACCATTTATTTACCTCAAATTTACTTTTATTATGGTTATACATACAAAAAAAAAAATAATAGGAAAAATATGTTAAAGAACAGAAGGTAAGTGAATTACTAAAATAAACGATTTTCAAATTGATTTTACGTTCCTTCTTCTTCGCGAAATCTTGCATGATTTCACGAATTAATTTTATCCGCAAGTTTGCGTTCTTTGGATAGTGTTGCCAAATGAGTCAACCTTGTTTGACTTATTGTTGACCCGTGGTGGTTCTTGAGCTTTACTTTAGAAAAGGACCGTTCGCAGCTAGCAACACTAATGTCACGAGTTAGGAAGACTCTTAAAAGTATTTCAATATATGGCAATGAATCAATAAGATTATATTTCTGAATAAACTGAAGAACTTGAAAAGGCCCTTCCATCTCTTCAGCGTCAGCATCCGCCAAATAATTTTGCGGTCTTGTCCTTTCAACCAGAAAGTTTTCTCTCTTTATATTCTCATCAAAAGCATCTACATCACAATTACACTCTTCATTTAACAAATTAGACGGTGTGGCTCAACGGTGCGGCTTTGATACTTTCTTCGTAGCTCATTCTTTTCTTTTTGCGAAATCGGCGCTCTCTGCTGATTCCCGTATCAGAGCAAATTTCGGTTGAATAGACCAACGCGTCATTTTCTGTTTTGTCTCTGCTTACAAGTAGAAAAGTTTTCAAGGCTGACAGATTAACGGCACTTTGTTGCAAATCCAGACCTTTCGTTTGGGGGTATTGCTGAGTGTCTTTAATTTCAAGAAGTATATCTCTCCAAAGACCAAGAAATGACAAGAAAGAAAATGACAGCATCGCCTGAAGAATTAAACCTGCATCAGATCTCGTAGTTGCATTTTCTGCATCTTCCATCAATCGTTCTAGCGCAGCGATGATTTCCGTGAATTTTATTTCTACACACTTTCACTGCATCTGCTCGACTATTCCATCTCGTTTCCCCAGCCTCCGTTTGATAGTTGCACCTGTTATCTCAATCAAGATGTCTAATCGATGAGTTGAGGGTGAGAAGAATGAAAATAAATGGCCCAATGTGCCAAATGATCGTAAATGAAGCTGCATGCGCAGCTGATAAATTCAAAGAATGATCGGTGCATGGCACAAATGCAATCTTTGGATTATCTTTTGTGATACGCGCTTGAAGACCGGTTCGATGACCTGCCATTACTGCCGGTCAAAGGAAGAATTTAAATAAAAACAGGAGAGAAACATACATGTTTGCATGTCATGCGTGTATGATGGTCACGAATATAAGATGATGTCGGTACGTCAAGCTCTGCCGGTGCATGAAGCTTTTTAAAGTGAGGAAAGGTCTTGCACACGCAATCAATCCAACTCTCTGAATAACGATGACATATTCCCTCAAAAGAAGAACTAGTCAACATCACTGGCTACCATCGAGCCGCAGGTTTTACTTCAGAGTTTCTCTTCTCTTAAGATTTGTGCTCCACGACCGGTATGTCGCGGCACACTGGTATGCCACGAGACGATACTAGATGTACTATAATTTTTTTTCCCTATACGTTTAGTTATAATTTTAGTTCAGGTGTACCGCCGTATTTTGAAAAGAATATAAATGTACCGCGAGTGAAAAAGGGTTGCAGAGTACTCTCCTAGAGTGATATCCTAACAAGGACTAGGGGTCACTCACTCACACTCTAATGTAGTACGCCATGCCTACATTTTCATTCTCATGGTTCTCAGCTAACTGAACCCGTTGTTGAAAACGTGTCAATCCTTTGCGCAGACATTGTTTTCTGCCCTAGAACTACCCCTCTCCATCAGAAATAGCAGGACTAAGCTTGTAGATACAGTATTGGATGGCCGTTGATTTTAATAAGTTCATCCATCCTTTGTCAGGTTTTGTTTTTATCATGCAGGGTGTCCAATCTGATATACATACATTGTTTGTTTGTTCCTTCCTTCTCAAGCCATGCCTGGCTCATAAGGGCCAGTTTCCCGGTTTCCTTGGCGTATAGGTTCCCCACCTGGACGGGACGCCGGTCCATCGCTGCAAGATGCAGGAGGAAAGAGTGAGAGAAAGTTGTGGCGAAAGAGTCAGCAGAAGTTCGCCATTACCTTCTGCCAGAGCCGTGTGGAGCTTAGGTGTTTCGCTCATAAACACACACATTGCCCGGTCTGTGATGCGAACCCGCGATCCCTCGACCGCTAGTCCGCTGCTCTAACCACTAGGCCATGTGCCTCCACATACATACATACATACATACATACATACATACATACATATATTGTATACATACATACATACATACATACAAACATGCATGCATACATACATACATACAAACATGCATACATACATACATACATACATATATACATACATACATACATACATACATCCTTCCATACATACATACATCCTTCCATACATACATACATACATACATATATTGTATACATACATGCATACATACATACATACATACATATATTGTATACATACATACATATATTGTATACATACATGCATACATACATACATATATTGTATACATACATATATTGTATACATACATACATACATACATGCATACATGCATACATACATACATACATACATACATACATGCATACATACATACATACATACATGCATACATGCATACATACATACATACATACATACATACATGTATTGTATGTATGCATGTATGATGTAAGTTAACATAATCTGCATGAAAGAAGAAGGGTAAATATTCCATTGCGTTTGCGTGCGTAGGACATCGTAATCATCATCATCATCATCATAATTCTGGTTTTCCCACCCGTTTTACAATATTCACAAAAGTAGGATGGGTTACGCAGAATGGCACATCATTACCTGTTTCAATTTCGTGCCTTCTCAGTGTACAGGGTGTCCACAAAGCCTGGGTACATGGGCATTAACACATACTTTAAGAAATTATTATTTCTTATATTTAATTCTTAATGTTATGGTTTTATTTACTCCATGTACCCAGACTTTGTGGACACCCGGTAGAATCCCTGAGGATCTCATCATCTTTGGTCTTGTTTTGCCACAGATAACCGTCTATTCTCGATACATGTCACTTTTTTTTTGTTTTACCCCAGTACTAATAATTTCTTCTTGCCACGTTTATTTGTATCTGAGCCAACGCGGGAGCCTCTACCCGGTTATTTTACCTGCTAGAAATAGCAACCAAATTTCCTTGACCTACACCCTACCATAGTGTGAAAAAAACCCAAAAAACCAAAAAAAAAACCCCAGTATATTTTCAAATATCCAAGATGGCACGATTTGGGACTAAAGAATAGCATGCTTATAATAGTTATGCCTCGTTCTTGCAGACCTTTAAAGACCAATCTGCTATTTCTGTCCGATAGTGATTTTGACCTTTATTAACAATTGCACATTGCTATAGATTTTTTTAGGTTTCTGCTTATTTCTTTCCCTCCTTACTCAAAATAACCTGTCCTACTTTCATTCTAAAAGTGATTGAAGTAATTATCGATTGACTGAATAAAATATCGAAGAAGATATCACTCTTAGCTTACGATTTTCATTGACTTAAAATACTAAGAAATATAATCTTTTTCTTTTCTGACTGGTGACATATATATGAATCGCTTTTGTGACTTCTTAGATCTGTTTCGCTGAATAAGTAGGTTTACTTCGGCATTTTCTTTATAGATATACTTGTTACATACGGTTGGTAAAAACTAGTTAGCTACTTGCTAAATACATGTTCTTTCTGGTCGATAACCAGCCGCCTGTGAAATTATTGCTGTTTAGCCAAGTGTTTCCTTGTGCTGGGGCGCCGTGAGGATTGAAATGTGGGCGGACAACACAATTAAGATGATTTGAAACTTTTGAGATTTCTTTGTTTGAGACCGACTGGCTTTGACCCAGGTCAACTATAACAAGATCGTAACGATCTGTTTTTTCCCCAGCTTAATCCTCATTTGGAAAGATTTTTTCCCCATTAACACTAATGGATTTTTCTTTCAACTACTGGTATAATTTCAGCTTCATAATCGTTATTTGTGGCTCACTACATTTAAATACGTTAGCTTGCACTTAAGTAAAATATATCTAAGACTACATTGTCCAATATATCTTTCTTTTAAGATGGTAATGTGATTTGAAGGTGATTCACTGCTATTTGTAACATGTCTAGCAAATAGGCATACACATCTTTTCTAGCTTAGGGGATAAGAAATAATAACTATATATATTTTTCCCGTTACAAGAACAGGCTAGAACGTTCATTGTACTTAATGATTAGTTACAACCGACTGACATAATTCTGCAACAGATGTTCTGCTTACAGTTTTATTGTTTCCGTTGTACGTGAGGTCGATTGGTTGTCAGGATTCGTAAGAAGAACAGGGAATGACAAAATACCTTGCGTATTTAGCTGCACTTCTTTAAGTTATGATTTCGAATACTGCACAGGTCAACTTCACCTCTCGTCCTTCTAGAGTCGATAAAATTAGTACTAGTGAAGTATACGGAGGATCGCCGTCACCAGAGTTAATACTGTTGATATTTTATTAAAAATCACCGTCTTCTATCTCACGAGATAAACAAGTACAGCACTACACTTCCTCTGTGAAACTATTAAGTTGGAGAAAAAGCCCTGTCGCATTTCATGATGGGAAAAAAACAAATGCTTCCTTGGTTGATGTATTTAATCAAGATGACATTTCCCCTCATTATTGATGTTATAATTCCATCTATTTGGCAAATTGATGATCCCTCGGGTGTAAAATTCTTTAGGTTCTGAAGCAAAGAAATACTCAATATCGTCTCAGTTACTAAACTAGTTTCCCTCTAAATGTTGCAACGATATGCAAAGATGATAATGGAACAAGGTCAGGAGATTAAGGGAAATGGGGTAAAACTTCCATATTTAAAGCCATAATCTTTTCCTGAGTGATTGGGACAACATTATTTACATTTGACGGATATTTGTCTTCATCTTGTTTGTTGTTAACACAACGTTTCGGCTAGTATACCCTCCAGTCTTCATCAGGTGTCTTGGGGAAATTTCGAACCTGGGTTCTCATTCCTAAGGTATTTGTCGATGTTGTTGTTGTTGTTGTTGTTCAGGTCACTGCCTGGAATCGAACTCGGAATCCTGGTGTAGTGGTAAAGAGCGCGGGCTACTAACCCCAGGATTCCGAGTTCGATTCCAGGCAGTGACCTGAATAATAATAATAATAATAATAATAATAATAATAATAATCATAATAATGCCCTGATGCAGTACCAGGCAGTGGCTCTCATGGCTTCTGATCTTAACTGATTGGAAGTGTTATCATGTACATTGTTTTGTCTTGGTATTAAAGATGGGCTACAGCAAATATTCTGCTCAATACCACAGATTTGCTTGTCAGTTGTTTGACCTTAACCAGTTGACCATGTCCCTTAGTGGCTGACGATATGTGCATCTCTGACCATGAGCAGAAGTAGTGGGGGAGCAACATAGGCATGTGTTGAGAGGGATTCTTTGGGGTTTGAATAATTCACCTCTGGAAACATGGGTGTTTCGTTGAACATCTTTAAACAACCCTTATTCAGGGACCTTTTGAGCAGGATGGGTTACTCGACCAGAAGAAAATTCTAACTGGGCCCCACCTGCAAGGTCATGTGCTGTTTATCTTGATATGACATCACCATGTCGCACACATGGTTGTGGTGCATATGCATGGTGTACCCTTATCAGATGGGTAGTCATGATGGGTATACTGGGCTTCGTATATTATACCCCAGTGTCACTTTGATGGCATGCACTTCTCTCTCACTCAATAATAATAATAATAACAACATTGAAAAATGCCTTAGGAATGAGAACCCAGGCTCGAAATTTCCCCCAAGACACCTGATGAAGGCTGGCGGGTATATCAGCCGAAGCGTTGTGTTAACAACAGACAAGATGACAAACCCTTAAAGCCAGGAAGTTTTCAGCACCCCTTGTATATACATAAGTAAAATAGATGACAGGTAAAATTATTGTTTTTCCTGTGTCCTCTCTTTTTCTTATTACTGCTCTATACTCATCTAGCACTTCATTCTGAAACATACTTATATTGAGTTCTACAGCAGGTTATGAATCTCGCAATGCCCAAGTGAAATATATATATATATATGTATATATATATATATATATATATATATATATATATATATATATATATATATACAGATATATACACAAATATGCATACACGTTTGTATAAATACATTCACACACAACATAGGCACACACTCATATAGACAACCATACGTATACATACTCGGATATATATTTATGTACGCAAATATATACATATAACTATGCCTACAGATTGAAAAAAAAAATAATTCAAATCTATATCTTTTACAGGATTGGCCTCTACCACTGTGCCCATATATATAGCAGAATGTGCACCAGTATCTATACGGGGTCAGCTGGTAACACTGAACAACTTTTTCATCACCGGTGGCCAGTTTGTGGCTAGTGTAATGGATGGACTTTTTAGCTGTGTCCCAGAGGGCTGGAGGTAGGTCCTAGTGTTTTCATGTTTACTTACCTACTTACTTACTTCTGCTACTACCACTACCACTACTACTACCATCATCATCATCATCATCATCATCATCATCATTCCATATTCCTTTGTTTATGCTTTTTTTAATAGCTCAGAATGAAAAGGGCAGTGCTTCTTTGTCTGGATGCCCTTCCTAGTGCCAAACGCTCCACAGAATGTACTCGGCGCTTTTTATGTGGCACCAGCATCAGTGCTAATTTCCATAAATCAAGAATTTATTTTGTATGGTATTTGATATACTTTTATTCGTCTGTATTACTTGTATCTATGCCACTGGACATTCTGAGTTATTTTTCTTAGCTTATTTCACCACCATCATCACCATCATCATCACCACCACTATCATCATCATCATCATCATCATCATCATCATCATCATCATCTCTTTCTTTACCACCCACAAGGGGCTAAACACAGAGGAGACAAACAGGGACAGACACACGGATTAAGTCGATTATATCGACTCCAGTGCGTAACTGGTACTTTATTTATCGACCCCGAAAGGATGAAAGGCAAAGTCGACCTCGGCAGAATTTGGACTCAGAACGCAGCGGCAGACGAAATACCAGAAAGCATTTTGCCATAATCACCACCACTATCATCATCATCATCATCATCATCATCGTCTTTTAACATCTATCTTCCTTGATGGTTTGTGTTGGAGGTCTGATAGGATCTGATGGATGTGAGGAGTGCATCCTGCCTCAATGTATGTCTGCTTTGGCATGGTCTCTATGGTTGGATGTGCTTCCTAATGCCAAACACTTTACAAGAGAGTACTGGGGTGAGGGGTGGGGGCACTAGCACTTGTGAGGTCATCGTGCAGCTTACAAATATAAGATTCCTTTCGATTGAGTGGGATTACTGCAGAGAAAGAATCATCTTTATGCTAGATGAAGAGGTTAGTGTATGAGTGAAATGGCCAGAACAGAAGAGGTTTCTTGCTGTAGAAGAACTACATGGCTTTAATAACCGGCACTGAATTGGTTACGATGATGAGGGCTCCAGTTGATCCAGTCAAGGGGACAGCCTGCTTGTAAAATTAACATGAAAGTGTTTGAGCACTTCCCAGACACAAATACCCTTATGCAGTTCTCAGGGAGATTCAGTGTGACTTAGAATCTGGTCATTTGAGCCACAGCTACAACTCATTTTTGCTAGCTGAGTGGACTGGAGCAATGTTAAATAAAGTGTCTTGCTCAAGGACATAATGTTCTGTTTGGTATTGAACTCATGACCTTATTTCTTTATTGCCCACAAGGGGCTAAACACAGAGAGGACAAACAAGGACAGACAAACAGATTAAGTAGATTACATCGACCCCAGTGTGTAACTGGTCCTTAATTTATCGACCCCAAAAGGATGAAAGGCAAAGTCGACCTCGGCGGAATTTGAACTCAGAACGTAATGGCAGACGCATTTCGCCCGGCATTCTAACGTTTCTGCCAGCTCACTGCCTCATGACCTTATGATTGTGAACCAAATACCCTGACCACTAAGCCACGAGCCTTCAGTTGCATGGCTACTCACATGGTTGCACACATTATAGAAGAGAAGATGGGAGGATAAAATAGGGGAGATGACCGGTACCTTCAACGTAGAAGGTGAGTAGAAGTGAGTGAGGATAGAAGAACATGGAGTGTTGTCCATATTAACAATGCATTCATACACCATGTTTGAAGGGGCACTCAATCTCTATCTAAGGGAAGCCCTTTCTAAATATGAAATTACATTTATATACCTTGTGATAGAGTCCAGGTGATATTGCAGAAAGCCCACTATCTATCTATCTGTCTGTCTGTCTGTCCGTCCGTCCGTCCGTCCGTCCGTCCATCCATCCATCCATCCATATGTCTGTCTGTCTGTCTGTCTGTCTGTCCGTCCGTCTATCCATCCATCCATCCATCCATCTATGTGTCTGTCTGTCTGTCTGTCTGTCTGTCCGTCCGTCCAGCCGCCCGCCTACCTGCCTGCTTGCCATCAGTCGGTCAGTCAGTCAGTCTGTCTGTCTGTCTGTTTGTCCGTCCACCCATCCACCCACCTAAGCAACCCCCCCCACTCTCTCTATGTATGTATAATATGCATGTGTGTATGTGTCTGCATGTTTATTCCATATTTATAACCTCTATTTATCTTCTGTCTCTGCTCGCAAGACCATACCAAGGTTACTGCACTCTATATATGACCACCACCACCACAACTAGAGCGAGCAATGAAGAATAGTGATTACAATAATCTTAATTCTTGATTAATAATTTTTTTGTTGATTCTCAAAGTTGCAAAATTCTGTTTCAAACCATTTTTTATTCATTTACTTCAACTATTTAAATATTTCATTTAATTTCGATTCTTTGATTTTCAGATATATGCTGGGGCTTGCCGGAATTCCTGCAGTAATTCAAATGATAGGATTTATTTTTCTGCCAGAAAGTCCAAGATGGCTCATTTCGAAAGGACGTCACGAAGAAGCATCAAAAGTCTTGAAAAATATTCGTGCCACAGACGACATTCACGAGGAATTTACCAATATTAAAGAAAGCGTCGAAAGTAATCCAGTGCATGGTAGTTATAACGAGTTCTTACTTTATCATTTTATTTTATTTTTTTTATTTTAAGATAATGGATAACAAAGTTTGCAGATGCAGCTGTGTGGAAAGAAGCTTGCTTCCCAACCACATGGTTCTGGGTTCAGTCCTACTGCATGGTACTGTCGGCAAGTGTTTTTATTATAGCCTTGGGCCAACCAAATCCTTGTGAGTGAATTTAGTAGAAAGAAGCCCATCATATATGTGTGTGTGTGTGTGTGTGTGTGGTGTGTGTGTGTGTGTGTGTGTGTGTATGTGTCTGCTTGTACCTATTGTACTTAACTACTGCTTGACAACCAAAGTTGGTTTGTTTGTGTTCTCATAACTTAGTGGTTTGGCAAAAACAACTGATATAATAAGTACCAGTCTTAAAAAAAAACAACAAAAAACAAATAAATACCGGGATCATTTCACTCAACCAAAAGTTCTTCAAGGCAGTGCCCCAGCATGGCCACACTTTAATGACTGAAACAGATAAAAGAAAAAAAAAAGTTATTATATTTGATTATAAGATAATGGATGCCAAAATTTGTAAAGTTACAAATGGCACAATAACCAAAGTCACATGTGGTTCTTTACTTTCTAAGAATAAATTCTCCTGTGGTCAGTTTCGGTTTTTCTTCCCTTTGGGGGATTAAATATATACCAGTTGTATATTGGGGGGTAGAATAAATTGTGTCCCACCCACCAAAATATATGGACTCCTCCCATACTCTTTACTCTCTTTTACTCTTTTACTTGTTTCAGTCATTTGACTGCGGCCATGCTGGAGCACCGCCTTTAGTTGAGCAAATTGACCCCAGGACTTATTCTCTGTAAGCCTAGTACTTATTCTATTGGTCTCTTTTGCTGAACCGCTAAGTTACGGGGATGTAAACACACCAAGCGATGTTGGAGGGACAAACATATACACACGCATACATATATACATATATATGCATATATACAACAGGTTTCTTTCAGTTTCCATCTACCAAATCCACTCACAAGGCTTTGGTCGGCCCGAGGCTATAGTAAAAGACACTTGGCCAAGGTGCCACGCAGTGGGACTGAACCCACAACCATGTGGTTCGTATGCAAGCTACTTACCACACAGCCACTCCTACGCCATATGAAAGAAATTCTAATTTTATTTGATTACTCTTTTACTGGTTAAGTCCACCTGATACTCTAAGTACAACCTTTCAAATTCTTCCTTTAATTGAGGAGCCATTTTCATGTCACCCTACTTGAGACCAACCTTGGTTCTTTGATGCAAGGTCTTTGTTTACAATCATCTTAATACTGCTTGACAACCAATGTTGGTTTGTTTATGTTTCCATAACTTATTAGTTTGGCAAAAATGACCTATATAATTTAAAAACTTCCTGTTTTAAAATAATCTAAATTAAAACATTTCATCAAAGTTTTGTGCTAATTTATGTTCCTAACACTAACTTAATGAAGGCAAAGTTATTTCACGAGTTCTTTGCCTTTTTTTTTTTCCAAAATTGATTGTAAAAAAAAAGGCAGTGTATTTCAGCAGAAATATGGAAACAAAAGGGTTAAAGTGGTCTGAATTAAAACTTGCCATTTACATTTCCTGCTAATTTATGTTGCAAATACCAGCTTGATATTGACAAAGTTATTTTGTTAAATTCTTCAATTAATTTCAAAATTAATAATAATAATGAAATTATTGTATACAGAGCTCAGGTGCCCCACAACTTGTCAAAAGTGCATATAAAGCATATGCAGTAATGTACAAATGTCTGGAAAGCGAACAGTGTATGAGTCAGATAGATGCTTGCGTGTGTATGGAGGGGAGAAAATCAGGTGTAGTGTTGGCGAATCTCAGAAAGCATGGAAGTTTTGAAGGATCCAGTGCTCCGACAACTAAGAACTGATGCTGGCAGTTTGTTCCAGGCTTCAGCAACTCTCAGCGTGAAAAAATGTTTCCTGAAGTCATGGGAGCTGTGCTGTTTTCTGGCTTTGTAAACATGTCCACGAGTGTTAGACAGGTGGAGTTTGAAAAGATGCTCAGAGTTATTGTTTGTAAGATGGTTAATAATTTTATGGGTGTCTGCCAAGTCAGCTGCCAGACGTCGGAGTTTCAATGTGTCCATGCCCAGGGAAGTAAGGTGTTCAGGATATGGCAAATGCCTGATGGAGGGTATTCTTTTGGTTGCACGTCGCTGAATGGCTTCCAGACGATTGATATCCTGGGCAAGATAGGGGTTCCATACCGGTGATGCAAATTCCAGGTGAGGTCTTACCATAGCTATATAAAGCCGCAGATAGATAGCCGGAGAGCGGCTCACAAAGGACTTGGTGAGTGATGCCAAGACACCCTCAGCCTTCTTGACAATTTTAGCGATGTGTTTTGTCCAACACAAATCAGTCAACAATAACACCCAGGTCACGTTCACATGAAGACTTTTTGAGACTAGTGTTGTGGAGGGAGTAGGTGGACGCTGGGTTTCTCCTCCCCAAATGCATGGTGGTACATTTGTCCACAGCCAGCTTGAGTTGCCAGTCCATGATCCACTGCTGCATTGTGTCCAGGTCTGCTTGCAATAGGGATCTATAGTGTACAGGATTTGACCTCTTTATTTCGAGGTACAGCTTGATGTCAACTGCATATTTCAGCACTGTGGAATTCTTTAAGTTGGCATCTATGTCATTAACATATGCAATAAATAAAAGGGGGCCAAGAACAGATCCCTGTGGTACACCAGATGTCATCTCATAGGGCGAAGAGTGCTGTCCTAGAACTGTGACAACCTCTTTTCGGCTGAAAATAAAGGACTTCAACCAGTTATAGAGTTCGTCTCTTACACCCAACGCAGAAAGCTTCACCATAAGTCTTTTGTGTGGCACAGAGTTAAAAGCCTTAGCAAAGTCCAGGTAAACAACATCCACCCAGGATCCGCGATCAGTGATTTGGGTAACGTCCTCAAGAAACTCAATGAGTTGATTACAGCAGCTGGAGTTAGGAATAAATCCAAATTGTGACGGCTGGATGAGGCTGTGAGACTTCCAGAAGTTTCAGGATTCCATCAGTTTGGCGATGCAGCTAGTAAGACTGAAACAAAGAGCAGAAATATGGCAACAAAAAGGTTAAGATATAACTGCTGAATGTAAAACAACAGATTAAAGATTGAGTTTCCTTCCATCATCATCATCATCATCGTTTAGCGTCCGCTTTCCATGCTAGCATGGGTTGGACGGATCAACTGGGGTCTGTGAAGCTGGAAGGCTTCGTCAGGCCCAGTCAGATCTGGCAGTGTTTCTACGGCTGGATGCCCTTCCTAACGCCAACCACTCCACGAGTGTAGTGGGTGTTTTTTACGTGCCACCTGCACAGGTGCCAGACAGAGCTGGCAAACGGCCACGAACGGATGGTGCTTTTACGTGTCACCGGCACGGGGCCAGGCGATGCTGGCAACGGACACGAACGGATGGTGCTTTTACGTGCCACCGACACGGGGCCAGACAGAGCTGGCAACTGGCCACGAATGGACAGTGCTTTTACGTGTCACCGGCACGGGGGCCAGCCAAGGCTGGCAACGGACGCGAACGGATGGTGCTTTTACGTTCCACCGACACGGTTGCCAGACAGAGCTGGCAAACGGCCACGAGCGGACGGTGCTTTTACGTGTCACCGGCACGGGGGCCAGCCGAGGCTGGCAACGGACACAAACGGATGGTGCTTTTACATGCCACCGACACGGGGCCAGACAGAGCTGGCAAACGGCCATGAACGGACGGTGCTTTTACGTGTCACCGGCACGGGGCCAGGCGAGGCTGCCAACGAACACGAACGGATGGTGCTTTTACGTGCCACCGACACGGGGCCAGGCAGAGCTGGCAAACAGCCACGAGCGAATGGTGCTTTTACGTATCACCGGCACGGGTGCCAGACGAGGCTGACAGCGGACACGAACAGATGGGTCACTTAACCCCTGCTTTCTGATATATGATTTGATCTTGATTGTTCTCACTGGTCTTGCCGGTCTTCTCACGCACAGCATACTTCCATAGGTCTCGGTCTCTGGTCATTTCCTTGGTGAGACCTAGAGTTCGAAGGCCGTGCTTCACCACCTCGACCCAGGTTTTCCTGGGTCTACCTCTTCCACAGGTCCCCTCAACTGCCAGGGTGTGGCACTTTTTCACACACCTATCTTCATCCATTCTCACCACATGACCATACCAGCGCAATCGTCTCTCTTGCACACAACATCTGATTCCTCTTAGGTCCAACTTTTCTCTCAAGGTACTTACACTCTGTCGACTATGAACACTGACATTACACATCCAACAGAGCATACTAGCTTCATTTCTCGCGAGCTTACGCATGTCCTCAGCGAGAAATGACCAGTCCATACTATTGGCCAGACTACACAGTAGAAAATCTGCCTTAGTAAATTCTATCCATTTCATACAAGCATGGAAAAGTAGATGTTTTAACAATGCTGCTGTTGTTGATTATGATGCTGATTGCTGTTGATGTTTACCATATTGATTCTATTATCAATGACTTAACAAAATCTCCTCTATATTTTTCAGGTAGTCTCATCTATAATTTGAAGAGAATCTTTCAAAGCAAAACAGTACGTCGTGCCTTAGTAGTTGGCTGCGGTTTACAGCTCTTTCAACAGTTATGTGGTATTAATACTGTCATGTAAGTGTCACTTGTTTCTTCAATATCTTCCCTAATGTGTATCGGTGCAGGTATGGCTAACCAAGCTAGGGCTTTTGCTTTGCAATCACATGGTTATAGAGGTAGGGGCAAAGCTATCACCTATATATTGTAGGTCGATTAATGCCTTGTAAGTGGAAACTGTGTTGACGCCCATTATATATCTACATGTTTATGTATATGAGTAGTTTTCGACCAGGGTCCATTTGGCTCTTGTAGGTCCATATAAGATTTTGTTGTTGAAGTTTATTTGCAATAAAATGATTAATACTTTTACAATACACAAAATATTTTAACAATTTTTTTTATTCATTCTTAATAATATTTAGTTATAAAAATATAATATGATTTTTTTTTAAACGTTGAATGGCTAGGAGTAAAATGGGAATATAGGGGATCCATACATAAAAAAATGTCTGAGAAACATTGATATACACGAATAACGCTAAGAGTTACTGAAGCATGGAACAAACTGCCGGCATCAGTTGTTAGTTGTCGGAGCACTGGATCCTTCAAAACTTCCATGCTTCCTGAGATTCACCAACACTACACCTGATTTTCTCCCCTCCATACACACGCAAGCATCTATCTGACTCATACACTGTTTGCTTCCCAGACATTTGTACATTACTGCATATGCTTTATATGCACGTTTGACAAGTTGTGGTGCACCTGAGCACTGTATACAATAATTTCATTATTATATTATTTTTATTATTATTCTTAATAATATTTAGTTATAAAAATATAATATGATTTTTTTAAAACTTTGAATGGCTAGGAGGGTTCCTTTGAGTAAAATGGGAATATAGGGAATCCATACATAAAAAAATTTTCTTAGAAACATTGATGTACACGGATAACAATATGTCTTGGTGTAAGGCAGCGAAACAAAGGAAGTTACCTCCCTTTATGTTTTGAACGGGCGGTAACTCTGTAAAAATAAGTGTTGACGGCATTATCACCATCATCATCATCATCATCAACACTTAGCGTCCGTTTTCCTTGCTGGTATGGTTTAAACGGTTTGACCGGAACTGGTAAGCTGGAGAGCTGCACCGGGCTCCAGTATACTTTGGCTTGGTATCTACAGCTCGATGCCATCCTAACGCTACCACTCTACACAGTATACAGGGTGCCATTTATCTATAACTGGCACAGGTACCTTTTACGGGTCACTGACATGTATATATAAATGTGTATAAGTGTCTGTGTGTAAATAGCATACATAAAATGAAGAGCTAGAATACTGAGTTCAATATATTGGCTATAATACTGAAGTCAATATTCACTAAAACCCTTGAAAGTTGTGCCACAGCTTGACCACAGGCCAATGGCTTAAAACCAGTAAAAGAATAGTTTGATGTGTTTATGTAAGACATTGTTTTTTTAATTATGTACTAGCAGTATAGCCCGGTGTTGCTCGGGTTTGTTTTTTTAGTTGCGCTTAAAACGGCAGACTTTGATGTCGCGTTAACAAGTAAAAAGTAAAAATTTTGCATTATGCAGCTTGTTATTCTCTTTAAGTGAACATTTTTCTGGTTGAAATACACCGAAAAATGGGGACACAGCAGTCAAAAAATCGTAAAAAATAGGGATTTTCATAGAAATAAAGCACCTTTTTGATGTAAATAATTTTTGGCGTTAACAATGGTCCAATTTGAATTTTATCTTCTACGGAAGGAAGAGTAAGCCTTCTTCTATCATACTTTCAATTTTGGTCAACTTGCGCAGCAGGGTCTCGGAGGAGATAGTATTAGTTAAAGGCTACCAAACCTGCCATACACAGACAACTTCAGCTTTATATGTATAGAGTTGTCAGTGCTGAATTTAGGGTATGCATGTGTGGCAGTAAATTACTGACTGAAATGTTAAAACTTTCTCTGCGATTAAAAAGTCTGTTGAGGGCCATTTGGTTATCATCATCGTTGTTCTACCATGCTACCATGCACTTTTCCATACTTGCATGGGTTGGTTAGAATTTGTTGAGGCAGATTTTTCCTATGGCTACACATCTTTGCTGGCAGCCTTCGCTTGTCTCCATGTAAGGTCATATTTTCTAATGACTGAAAATGTTTTCATAGACTGGAAACAGATGACTGTGCTTGCATTATGGTGACCCTAATTTACAGTTTATTCATGCAGTGTCAGGATCAGGAGGCACAGACACATGCATATACATACATATGTACGTATGTACATACATACATACATACATACATACATACATACGCACACATACATATACACACACACACACACACACATACATATTGGGTTGTCCGAAAAGTTCGTGCCAATTTTTAAAGGAAAGAAAAAGGTCAATAAATACTTGCCATTACATTTTTAATCAACCAAATATGAACCATTTTGTTGCACAATGCATCTCCATCTTTCCTTTAACTTGAAAATACTTTCTTCCCAGAATTGAGGTTCTTGGGAGGGTAAGTCGAAAGGTAAGCTACTATAAATTGGCACAAACTTTCCGGACAACCCAATACATACAGGCACATGGCTCAGTGGTTAGAACTTGTGTTTTGGAAGGGAACTTCCTAGGTGCAATACCATGGTCAATCATGACCAAGGAAGGTCTTTGCCCTTTACATACATACATACCCCACCACACTTACACACACACACTCACACACACGCATGCACATACCTTTCAGTTTTTACCTCCCAAATATACTCACAAGGATTTGGTCAATCCAGGCTTGTAATAGAAGACACCTGCCGAGCTGCTATGCAAAGGGAATATCAACAACTTCAGGTGATTGTCATTAGTTTCTGAAGATTCTCACTTTGGGACAAAACTTTACTGTGTTTGATGTTAGTTGCCCAAACCATTCACACCTGTAGCCAACAAATGAATGACAAGTTATCATTATCTTTTGCCACAGGTATTACAGTGCTTCGATAATAAAAATGGCAGGTGTCCGAGAGGAATCTAAGGCAATTTGGTATGCTTCTCTAACTGCAGCTGTCAACTTTCTGGCTGGCTTCAGTGGACTTTGGCTGATTGAGAGATTTGGTCGACGAAAACTGGCGATCGGTAGCTTGACAGGTGAAAAAAGTTTCTCCATTTTTTAATTTTACAAAATTCTATGTTAATATTGCCAATCATTTTCATTAAAATTCCACACGGAAATAATCTTGTTGAACTGTCTCATGACAAAACTCATTCAACATAGGTAACATAATTGCAATGAAAAAAAAATAATGTTATTTTTTCTTAACCATTTCTTTACTAAATTTCTGTTAATACTCACTGCTTTCACTTCAATTAATTTGGAAGAGAATGAAAAATTTGTTCAGATAACTTTGTATTGTAGATTGAGGGTGGAATCAGGCAGGTAGTTATCGAAAGAGTTAAAAGTGAAGAAACAACTAAACTGTTTCTTTAATACGTAGGAAATGCTGGCTCTATAACACTAGACCATTATTATTTCTTTACTGTCCACAAGGGGCTAAACATAGAGGGGACAAACAAGGACAGACAAACGGATTAAGTCGATTATATCGATCCCAGTGCGTAACTGGTACTTATTTAATCATCCTCGAAAGGATGAAAAGCAAAGTCGACCTCGGCGGAATTTGAACTCAGAACGTAACGGCAGACGAAATACCTGTTTCTTTACTACCCACAAGGGGCTAGACCCAGTAAGGACAAACAAGGACAGACAAACAGATTAAGTCGATTACATCGACCCCAGTGCGTAACTGGTACTTAATTTATCGACCCCGAAAGGATGAAAAGCAAAGTCGACCTCGGCAGAATTTGAACTCAGAACGTAGTGACAGACGAAATACTGCTAGGCATTTCGCCCGGCGTGCTAATGTTTCTGCCAGCTTGCCATTCTAGAATTTTTAAGTCCTTGTTAGAGTCCCTTTTAGTACCAATACTTTTCTCTTAGAGTTCTGCATGTCTTCCATTATTCATTGTTCTTATATAATGGTTTTGTTTCTTTTCTTTGCTTCAGGTGTTTTCTTCAGTCTTACAATATTAGCAATAGGTTTCCAGTTGTCTGCCATAAATTCACCAAAGAACTTGAATCAAACAAATTTAGAGAATGACCACTGCAGCTACAGGTAAAAAAAAAAACCATTTTCAAGTTTCTCAATTTTTCAGTCAATTTTTCCATTAATTTAATTTTTGTTTTCAATCATGCATTTACTGGTAATCTATTGTTTGGAATATTATGGTTTATAATTTCTAAAACCAAGAACTGTATATGATAATCCAATCTTTTGTCAAAAAATAGACATTTTCTATAAGTAATTTCTAATAATAATTTTTTGGTGTATCCAATTTTTCTAGAGATAAAAATAATTAAAGCAAACAAAATTTTGTGTCTTATATAGCAACACAGTAAAATGCTTATAGGGATGGGGAATTTGCAGCTTCCAAATCCCTTAAGTGTGGCCTTTGCAAAAACAAGTATATTTTTGGTGGTTACATTGTCTGATCCATCGACTGGTTTAATACCTAAACCTGATTCTTGGGTAATCTTATCCAAGTTCACGCTGTCACAAGAATTCGATCCAGGTCGCCAGTCTTTTGATAACTCTTCCCACTAATCTTAGAGATCTTGCAGAATGGCTTGGAGCACTGTTATTTCTTCTCTGAGAAACCTTTTAAAAAATTTAGAAAATAAATTATTTCTAATGTTCTTAAATTCTTAAAAGATTGTTAAAAGTTCAGTTTACATTTTTATTTCTTTTTCAAACTTATAATTACTTATAATTGCATTTTTCCATTATGTATCTATTTATTAAATTACATCATAGCAGATTCAAATGTGAATAGGCTGATTGCTGTTGCTGTTTGCCATTAGAACCCCCCCCCCCCACTTTAGATGATTTGTGTTCAAAACATGTAATTCACTGGCAAAAGGAGACTTTGAGACACAGTTGTGTTTTGACCTTGTTGTGTGTCTCTTCAGTTAAAGCTATTCTGACAAACCAATAATTCAACAAGAGTACAATCTTTTGTTTGCTGAAATCAGCAATCAAACCATGACCTCACCTTAGATTTCACTTAATTTGATTGGATCTTCAGATATAAAACAGTTCCTTTTCCTCATTCTATAAGATGAGATAGTTCAACACCTTTTTTCACAGAAACTAGTTTCCCTCTTATTTTCACCCAGGTTGATTTTATAAAAATGGGAAAATGTCTCCGAAAACATATACCGTAAATCCTCGAGTATAGTCCACCCTTGAGTATAATACGCAGGGGATTTTTAAGGGAGCTGTACCTCTGAAAAACCTAAACCGCGTGTATAATATGCACCCCTTCTCTAACTTGACTCAAGGAGGTCTATATAACGTCCTTGGTTTGTAAAAATATATACGGTAACATCCTTTATTATTATTGTATATATAACATAATGCAAACGTGTAGCTTTTTTGTGCATTTTGTTTGCAGAAAATAAAGAAATAACAGTAATAACGTTTAATAAATGTTGCTTACTGCAAGTTATGGATGATTATTTTAGGACTTCATTGCTTTCAGGCTTAGCTTAAGGTATTTTCATGCCCGACATCACAAAATGCGTCTGAATAAACATTGCCGGACAGCAAATAGAGACTCGGACATTGCTTAGAAAATAATTTAAATTTAACCTCATATATAGTACGCACTAGGGATTTTGACCTTTAAATTTTGGGGAAAAAATGCGGATTATACTCGAGGATTTACGATACTAAATGTAATCATTTTTTTCTCTTTTTTTTTTTCTTTCCTCACATCCAGCACTTGTGATACATGTATTGTGGATGACGACTGTGGATTTGCATACACTGATAATGGACAAACAGTGAAATTTGGTTACTGCTTGCCAAAAGGAAATTCCTCTGATGATTCAGATATCTGTTCCACAGAAACCAATTCTACTGCCAATCATGAAATATTTGCACTTGACTTCTGTCCTTCAGATTATTCTTGGTCAGCCATTCTTGGACTTGTCTTATACCTGATGTCATTTTCTCCAGGTAATGTTACACCTATCATTGTTCTTCCATATTGTTTTAACATTCACACTCTTCTCTCTGTTCTTGTACTACCATACTCACCAGCACACATTAGTATGGTCATCTAAGCCAACAGGGGAGTCTCTGTGTGGTTGGTGACCTGCTAAAAATAGCAGCCAACTATCATGGAATGCTAGAGGACACACTGGATACTTCAATCCTAATAAGCACCATCAGAAATATGGGGTAATAAATGATACCCCACTAAAAATATGGGATGATTATGGCTGGAATACCTTTGATCGTAGATCTGTTCTGTCAAGCCAGAGTTGGGGGTTGAACGATATCGTCTTTGCCAAATATTATAACGATTTATGTCATTATTATCCCCCTTACATTGAGGGTTCTCTACATATAGAGGGGAGGAGGAGAAGAAACTGTGCCAATGAGAAGACAAGAACTTCTGAATTCTCAGGTGTTTGTCATTTACTCTATTAAGCCATCTGTACTCATATATATATATATATGCTATAGGTGCAGGCATGTGTGGTAAGAAGTTAGCTTCTCAACCATTTGGTCCTGGGCTCAGTCCCACTGTGTGGCACCTTGGGCAAGTGTCTTCTATAGCCTTGGGCCATTCAAAGCAGATTTGGTAGATGGGAACTGAAAGAAGCCTGTCGTATATATATGTGTATATATATATATTAGAAGGTTTGGAGATGATGTACAGGTATTTTATATTAGAAGAAATGAGGTACTCAGAAATTCGGATGGTTTTATATTTACAGATATTTATATATATATATATATACAAACAATAGGAAGGTTCTGAATTAGGTGAAGAATAAACTAGAATACAGATGGGCTGAGGTTCACTGCAACTATTTCAGATGTGTCCATTATTGATGAGCAAAGGCATTACATCATGCATGACAAAACCGTTTTCTTCAAGTGAATAGAGAGAAAATTTAACATTTAGAATTTCTCGCAAAATAGAACATAGTGAAAGATGATGTTACAAACCAGGTTATGACTTGGAGACTCTTTTATTCATCACTAAAGAATGCATCCAAAACAGCTGTAGGGAACCTCAACCCATCTGTGTTCTTGCTTATTCTTCACCTAATTCGGAACCTTCCATACATTTGGATCTGGAGCACATTCTTACACAGACGGGGAATGAACATACTACCATCATGTTTTTAATGAGGAAATCAACCTCTGTGTCTATATATCTACCGTCTTTGTAATGGTGGCAAATGAAATAGGGATAAGAATGTGCATTGTCCGTTTAATTGGAAAATTCTAAATGTGGCTGAAGATTGCTCGACATTTTAAAACTGATGTAATACTTACAAGGTTTAATAAAATGAAGTAGCATGAAACAATTGTACTACTCTACCTTGGATATCCTTGTTGCTTATTTTGATTACTCACGGAGTGGTTGGCGTTAGGAAGGGCATCCAGCCGTAGAAACACTGCCAGATTTGACTGGGCCTGATGAAGCCTTCTGGCTTCACAGACCCCAGTAGAACCGTCCAACCCATGCTAGCATGGAAAACGGACGCTAAACGATGATGATGATGATGATGATGATATATATATATATATATATATATATAGAGAGAGAGAGAGAGAGAGTTAATATAAATGTATTTTGTTATCGTTAAACCTCCTCTGAATATATTTTCCAACAAATAACATTGTGGTTGTACATTTTATTCTTTCCGTTTTCTTCAGGTATGGGACCCCTTCCCTGGACTATCAATTCTGAGATCTATCCGCAATGGGCGAGAGGTACATGCAACTCTATGGCCACCTCAGTCAACTGGATTTGTAACTTATTAGTATCAATGACGTTTTTAACATTGACTGATACCATCACAAAATATGGTTTGTATTTGAAATTTTTCTTTTATTAAAATAATAAAAGGAAGAATTTCCTTTCTTTTTAATGTTTATTCCAAAATTTGTGATACTTTTGAATAATGATTTTTACTGAGCATGTAATATTTTGTCTCTGTGGTGGTACTCACAAGACGGCAGAGAGTTTTTAGCTCTAGTGAGACAATGTAATGCTGCCCCCACATCTGAGACAGTGCTGCCATTTCACATACGAATATCTTAGACTGAAGTAAAAAGAAAAAAGACCACCCATGAATGTGTATGGAGTTTCTCACCAGCACAATCCAACCTCTGACTTACAGATATGCTTGTCTCCTCTTCTACTTTTTCTACCACTACTACAATGGCTTCTGCTCCGTGTATCTGTTGGGCCCAGGCTGCTTCCAACCCATGACAACCTGCCTTGTTTTTTTCATTTCATGATTCATATCTCTCTATATATAAACGGCAAAATGTCTGTCTGTGTGTGTGTATCCTTTATACAAATCCACAATTTTTCAGTTAGAGGGCTCGCACTTTCTATGGTCATTCAAAACCATCCAAGGGTGGTCGTGCACATCTTTACATTTCCCCAGTCACCCCACAAAGCCATTAAAAAATCAATGGAAGTGACTTTTTTGTGAATTTTCTATCCAAAACCCAATCAAAATGCCTGAAACTTGATACACCAATTGAATGCCATCTAGCTGTATGTGAATGGTTGGAGATTTGGACAGTACTCGCGTGTATGTGTGCACGCACGCAGCTATATATGCATGCACTAGCACTATGACCCGGCGTTGCCGGGTCATAGTGCTAGTTGTGACTATTCTTTCCACTTCCTATTTCCAAACCTGTACTAACTACAAGCTCAATTCCTTCTTCTTAGAGTATCATCCCTCAGGAATTCTCTCTCTCTCTCTCTCTCTCTCTCTCTCTCTCTCTCTCTCTCTATGTTTTTCCTGCAGTCATTAATGTTAGGTTTACAAAAGTCATGGGTAAAACCCCTTCCATGATATCAAATCTTAAAAAATAAGGTAAGATTTGAATTCAGAACCTGAAATAAGTGTTGGTGTTTTACATTGACAGATGTTAAACCATAGAAATTTGTAACACATTGAATTGATCTGTTGTGAGGAGCGAAACGGTCAGCATTTTGGGCATGCCCCTTTATTTACAGAGAAAGAATATAGCTAGAACCACAGTTGCAGAAAGGCAAATAAGAGAAAAATGAATACATTTGACTGATAAACTAGTAGTAAGTGCAAGGTAAAAGTTCTTTAGTAATTTGTTTTATTAACTGACACAGGCATGGTTGTGTGGTTTCAGGTTCATTCCCACTCTAAGGTATTATGGGCAAGTGTCTTCTGCTATAACCCTGGGCTCCAATGAACAAGGATGACCCAAAAATGCTATTGCTATTGGGAGTTTCTAGAATAGTAGCGATGAGTTAAGTCATGACCATTGCATAATATTCAAAAGCCACAGAGTTGTTATTCCATGAACAATGAAGCAACACATGCCTAACTAAATATATATGAGTCATTTAACGTAAATAAGTAAAAAGTAGAATTACTGTAATGGCCTGGGATATCAACAGACAATATTGAATTGGTTAGGCGGCGAGCTGGCAGAAACGTTAGCATGACAGGCGAAATGCGTAGCCATATTTTGTCTGCCGTTACGTTCTGAGTTCAAATTCCACCGAGGTCGACTTTGCTTTTCATCCTTTCAGGGTGGATAAATTAAGTACCAGTTATGCACTGGGGTCGATATAATCGACTTAATCCCTTTGTCTGTCCTTGTTTGTCCCCACTATGTTTAGCCCTCTGTGGGCAATAAAGGAATACATATTGAATTGGTTGAAAATGTGATGCCTTTATGAGACACTAAAGAAACTAAGAAGAATTGTATCATCATCATCATCATCGTTTAATGTCTGCCTTCCATGCTAGCATGGGTTGGATGATTTGACTGAGGACTGGCAAACCAGATGGCTGCACCAGGCTCCAATCTTGATCTGGCAGAGTTTCTACAGCTGGATGCCCTTCCTAATGCCTATCAGTAGAAGAAATTTCAGTTTCTCATTCTTGTTGACTTCTGACTGAATATAGTAAAATGCTAGACAAATTAAAGTCAAATAAATCACTAAATCTCATTTAGCAACAAATAGCAACCCACTGAACTGTGTGGCAGACAATGGGTTGCAGTTTAGCTGTTGGCAGTTTGAGCACAGAACTTCCAGTCCTATTTGTATCCACAATATATATATGGCATGTAAGAAGGGAAAAAACTGGTGGGTGCTTTGGCATAAGATAAGCAGTAAAATCAGATAATCCATACCCAGATCACAGTATATATAATTACGAGCAAAAAGCACACCCCCTTCCAATGGGATGACCCAGTATATGTATGTTTGTATGTATGTATGTATGTATGTATGTATGCATGCATGTATGTACGTACGTACGTATGTACGTCCATCCGTCCGTCCGTCCACAAGGTGATTTGTGTTAGTAAAACAGGCGTTCCATTTTGTCTTGAGGGAGCTCAAGATACTTCTTGATTTACATTTGTGAAATTTTGAAAAAATGTGCTAAGGGACATCATTCAAGTAGACCAATGCAATGAATGTTGATAAGTTAAGGAACGATGTAGTGATGAATAAGTTAAAGAATGATGTAGTGCATTTGGTTAGAGAAAGAAAACAAAAACCTAGCAGCAAATGTTTGTAACTCTCAAAGAAAAGGGGAGATAATTTCAAGAAATTAAGAATAATCTTCTGTGAGTTAATTTTCATACTTAGAATAAAGGAATAAAGTCTGATATTGTTTACAAGCAAAGGACAACTGTGTACTTGTTTTAGTCTGTTACACCCTCATCTGGTTGACTTTGCTTGATAGCTGACAGACGTTTTTAGATATAAAACTATGATACACAGTTAAAACAAGTATGTCAATACGAACACACACCCATTCTCATCAATAGTTACAATCAACAATTGCTTCACACATCGTTTTTGTGTATTATAGCCAACCGTACAATCACATTTCGTTTCCGTTATTCACATCCATTAAATAGCTAGAGTAAACCTGTTCTTATTTTCTAACTGATAATGCACAACTATCAAACAATGTTTTCCTTTTCACCATTAATTAGATCTGCCATTTTGTGCTTCTTCAAAAAGTCAATACTAATTATATTTAAGAAGGTCGTAGAGAGACAAAAGAAGTGGAGCACCAGACTACACAGCTGTCAGTGTTTAATTTCGTTTGTCTGTGTTCTCAGTTCAAATCCTATCAGGGTAACATCTTATTGTTTGTCCCTTCACAATCGATTTAATTGACCAAGCTTCCCCTTTACACATTCACGACACTGTAACAATATGAAAAATAAATTTGTTATTTCTTTTCCAGGTACTTATTGGCTGTTTGCATTTATAACTGGTATGGGAATAATTTTCGTCTTCACAAGTCTACCAGAAACTAAAGGATTGCCTTTAGAAGAAGTGGAATCTTTATTTAATTCTCCCATTTGTTCCTGTGGTAAAAAAAAGAATTACAAAGATATTGATAATGAAAAATAATGTCTCTTCACCAACAATAGAGTTGAGCATTTAGTCCTTTTGATACCAAGCTACCTGGAATTACCTCTTGTTCAATTACACAAGACATCTATATTAAAGGGTTCATATTAAAATTTAAAACTTTTACAATTTTAAATAAGAACCGTTTTTTTTTAAAGTTATGTCCCAGACACCAGCTTAAGGAAAACTTTTGCATTTTTTTTACTTGAGCACTTAAAATTATTGATTATTTAAAAAATCAACTGATATAAACGGACAGTGTATTTTATTGGTAATATGCTCAGAAAAGGATTCGGGAAATGTTCCAAGAAATTCATTGTTTAAATTCTGTAGCATCATGTATGCGTGTGTGTGTGTGATGAATGTGGTCTTGTTTTTGTATAAGTGAGTTAAAACATGTGGTAAATTTGAAGGTTCATGTGGATTGACAAGATTCATGTGGCTGATGTTTAGTTTGAATATCTATAGATTGCTTGCAGGAAAAAATGTGTATGTGTATGTGTGTGAGTGAATTCCAGTGGGTTGCAACTGAGCAGAAGGAAGGATCAAAGGGCACATGTAGGGTAAGATCTGGAGTAAGATGACATTGTAAGTGATAATGGGTGGAGAAAATATGAACATGTCAAGTGGGTTTGCTTTGAGGGATGGGTTAGATACCCAGCTATATTTATGTGTGAAACCACTGTTATTTTTGCTTTACTTCAGTTTGGCTCTACTTGAGCAGATATATACGATCAAAGGTAATCTGGCCATGACTATCCATCCTATTTTCAGACAGAGTGTGTACAAGATAATTCGAGTGTGATCCGAGAGAAAGATTTGGCTGCATTTTCTTGCTGGTTTACTAATCCTGAAGGAGCTCTCTTGAGTCTGTTTTTGAAAAATGAGAAAGGAGAAAATATGGTTGGGAAAGTTTAACTCTGTATGTTAATTTCTCAGGCATCTTTATTAAAATCTCTCTTCTGTCTTATTTCGGTTTTGGATTTGGTTTGCAAGATTCTTTATATGAGTTCGTGTGTTGAAGCATATTCTGTTGTGTCTGGGGGAGTCATTTTCTTTTTGTGCCTTATTATTTAACACACTCACTGGTAAAGTTTCCAGTTTTCTCTTATTTTTATTTTCCTAAAATTTTCATTGCGTCTTGCAACCTTTTCAATAGTTTTGTCTCTCTGTCTTAATTTTCAAAGGTATTGAGATGGAATTTTCTTGCAAGGAACTTTTATTTTTGATATTTCAATAGTTTCTTTTTAGATAACTCAACTAAATTTAGAAATACTGAGAAAGTGTGTGTGTGCGTATATGTGTGTGTGCATGTGTATTTATGTAGGTATTGTGTTGTGTAAGATTATGTGTGAAGGAAAGAGGATGCAGGTGCAGGAGTGGCTGTGTGGTAAGTAGCTTGCTAACCAACCACATGGTTCCAGGTTCAGTCTCACTGCATGGCATCTTGGGCAAGTGTCTTCTGCTATAGCCTCGGGCCGACCAAAGCCTTGTGAGTGGATTTGGTAGACGGAAACTGAAAGAAGCCCGTCGTATATATGTATATATATATATATATATATATATATATATATATATATATATATATATATATATATGTATGTGTGTATATATGTTTGTGTGTCTGTGTTTGTCCCTCTAGCATTGCTTGACAACCGATGCTGGTGTGTTTACGTCTCCGTCACTTAGCAGTTCGGCAAAAGAGACCGATAGAATAAGTACTGGGCTTACAAAGAATAAGTCCCGGGGTCGATTTGCTCGACTAAAGGTGGTGCTCCAGCATGGCCGCAGTCAAATGACTGAAACAAGTAAAAGAGTAAAAGAATAAAGAGAGAGAGAGAGAGTGTGTGTGTGTGTAAACATAACTTGGTTGATTAAAAGGGCTGCTGATGAGAAAAAGTATCCAACTGTAAACATTACCTCAGAAAATTTATCCAACTTTTGCCAGCATGAAAAAAAATGTATTTAAAACAATGGCGATTATGACAATAATTATAAGTATGTTATGTTTGTAAGTACATACATACATACAAATGTACGTACTACTTATCTGCATATGTGAGTAAAATTTCAAGTTTAGCAAAAATTACTCATTTTATTCTCATTTGTCATATCTAAGAATAGAGACAAACAGAGACTTATAAATCATGTGTATTAAATTAGATGAATAATTTTCTCAAGCCAGTAATTTTGTCTAGAACGTCTATAATAGGATTCCAAGATTTGTTTCTAAAACTATGAACCAACAAAATGAAAAAGAAAGAAAAATATTCTGAAAAATGGTATTTTATTTCTTGAAGATTCTTTATCACCGTAATCTTTTTCTCATCAAAACTCCAGTGTTTCTGTATTTGGCATCCCAAACTGAATATGACTTTTATGACCAAATCTATTTTTGGCAAAGAACAACAGAATTCTTCTTCTACAAGAAACCTATTTTGGTACAACAATATTGATTTATAATGTAACTTACAACCTTTTTTGGGGGGTGGGGGTTACTTTGTTCTTTTTATATAATTATTGTTATTAAATTAATTAAATAAAACAAAAAGAACTTTTTATTTATATTTACCTCCACCTTAACAAAGGCGGAGGTTTTGTTTCCAGTTGTATCTGTTTGTTTGTCCGTGGACAAGATATCTCAAAAACCACTGAATGGATTCAGATGAAACTTTCAGAGATGTTTGGCTTCATGACTGGCACGAACGGATTAAATTTTGGGATTGATCTGGTACCAAACAAGGATTCTGGATTATTTTTCCTGTTTTTTTTTTACTTAATTTTTGTGAGTGGTTGGGTTAATTTTTAGTATTCTCATTTGTGAGAGCAATTGAGTTTATTTCAGATATTCACATTTCAAAAATCATCTCTGGTTAATTGTTGAGAGGACATTGGTGTTGCTTTGGTGAAGGTTTGCGCTCTCTGAGTGCTCTTATTTTTATTATAATGAGCTTGTTTTATACAATGCCGAAATGCACAACTCATCAGAAAAGATTAACCCTTTCATTACTGTATTTATTTTGAGATGCTCCGTGTTTCTTTCAATTAATTTAAAATCTAACAAAGGATTTAGTAAAATAACTTAGTTATCATTCAGCTAGTATTAGGAACATTAATTGTGGCAAAGGTTTGATGGAAGATTTTAATTCAAAATTTGTACTACAGAGCCAGAGCCGGTTTCAGCTGGGTTGGTAATGAAAGGGTTAAAAGAGGGGACAGAAAGCAGCCACATGTTAAGTAATGGAAGACAGCAGTGAAAGTACATGCACAGAATAAAACAGAGACCAAAAAATGTGCAATAAAAGAGCCATAATGCAAAAAGGGTACATAGGTACATTAGGGGTGGTGTTGGCAAATTTCAAGAAGCATAGAATTCTTGAAGGATTGTGTCTGACTGCTAACAACTGACATGGGTAGTTTATCCCATGCTTTGATAATTCTGAGTGTGAATAAGTGTTTCTGAAGATTGTGGGTGCTGTATTTTGGTTTTATAAGCATTTGTAAATATAGATTTACGGTTTTATTTAAAATTTAAATTTTATGTATCGATTGATTCTATGTGGTAGGTTGGTAGGGTCAAAATAGTGTTGGAATGCCTACATTATTGTTCTGGTTCTCTAAACTCTGAGTTCAGATCCTTCTAAGGTCAACTTTGCCTTTTGTTTTTATGGAGTTGGTGAAAATGTAGCAATCCGGAGTGGAGGATTAACAAAACTATTACATGGGTCAAGCAAGATGTCTTGTGGTATTTTGCCTGCTGCTACGTTCTGAGTTCAAATTCAGCTGAGGTCGACTTTGCCTTTCATTCTTTCGGGGTAAATTAAATAAGTACCACTGGGATCGATATAATCGACTTAATTCGTTTGTCTGTCCTTGTTTAGCCCCTTGTGGGTAGTAAAGAAATAGCTATTTCGTCTGCCACTATGTTCTGAGTTCGAATTCCGCGGAGGTCAACTTTGCTTTTCATCCTTTCGGGGTTGATTAAATAAGTACCAGTTACGCACTGGGGGTCGATATAATTGACTTAATTCGTTTGTCTGTCCTTGTTTGTCCCCTCTATGTTTAGCTCCTTGTGGGTAGTAAAGAAATAGGTATTTCGTCTGCCACTACGTTCTGAGTTCAAATTCCGCTGAGGTCGACTTTGCCTTTCATCCTTTCTGGGTTGATTAAATAAGTACCAGTTACGCATTGGAGGTTGATATAATTGATTTAATTCGTTTGTCTGTCCTTGTTTGTCCTCTCTGTCTTTAGCCCCTTGTGGGTAGTAAAGAAATAGGTATCTGTTCTGGATCATTGCATTCTGACAGCAATCTCTTGATGAGAGTGGTGCCAAGCTTTAGTGGCCCAATAACCTTTTCTTTGATGGAGAGGAGAGATTTGCATGAACAGGCAACTGCAAGTTTTCTGCAAAAAACCCTTGTCCTGGCCTGCACACATATGAGTGAATCCACATTATGAGTTTTAACCAATGGAGATCCTATTGGCAGTAGAGTGACAGTTAATGCCGGGCATCAAACAAAATGTCCTGTGGATTCTGTTGTGTTCTTTTTAAGCTTCTGAGTTCACATACTATCAGAGCTGACGCTGCATTTTATCCTTCTAGGGTTGATAAAATAAAGAACCCATCAAGTACTGGGCATTCTTCCAGCTGAGCTGTATTATATATAAAAGGTTGAGCAAATCCTGTGGGAAAATCGGTGGATCACTCTGGATGATCTCTGCATTTTGGTTCCTGAGGTTTCCTGAAGCACCGTTCATAGAGTTCTGAGTGAAAAATTGCAATATTGGAAGGTGTGTGCAAGATGGGTCCCACGAATGCTCACAGAAGACCATAGATTGCAACCCACGTGTTCCCTAAGCACATATATGGACACGGGTTTTGCAGCCACTGCACAAGAAAATTACGTGCATACAAAAGGTTTGTTGCCAAAAATAACGAAGGAATTGTTAAATATACTTATTTCAAGTTACATTTATACAAGGTTCCAGTGCACATGTCCTTTCGTCATAGGAGAAAAAATTGAGAACAACATAAGATTTTTGTGCATATCAAACAAATTAGAAGAAATATTGATACGTGGGTCAATTTATTTGGATTGTACAACCCTTGCTAATATGTGCTAATGTTAGGAAACAATGGTGTGAGTGTGTGTGTGTGAGATGATGTACAATTGGTACTGAAACAGGATGTCATCAAAATCATAATGAGGGCAACCTGAATATTATTTCAAGCTGTTTCTGTAACATCAGTTGCTTATAACATTCACACATGCGTTTGTAGTGACTTTAAGACTTATACATGGCATTTGTTGTTTCTGCTGTTGCTGTTGAGCGAATGGTCTTTGTCCCAGAGCTCACAAGATGGGAGAAGTCTGAAACATGGTCCTTTGCTATTCGTAAGACCCGCAGAAGAGAAAGCAGGTCAACCCCCGACACCGAGAGCATCGACGGATGGATGAATGCGCATCCAGGCTCAGCGGTTGCGTAGGAAGTTGGGGTATTGTTTCTGCTTTAAGAGGTGGGACACTAAGTTATTTTCTTGATATGATTAGCGATAGTGCTTTTGTACTGTTGAAGGGAACAAGATTGGTACAACAAGATTGGGGGATATTTTCATGGTCTCTTTTGATAAGAGTCAGTGCTGGTTTGATGTGTGATGTCTAAGTTGAATGTGGATGTCACTTTAGTGCAAGACATTAAGGAGGCAGTAAGAATGCGAAGGTAGTTTTATCTGCATAAAAGTGAACATTTCAAAAGATTGTAGAAGTAACAGCACAAAGAAGAGCATACGGGTAAAATTGATCTTTGGAGTTAGGACCTGTAAGAGAGGAGTTTCAGAGGTACATCAGCCTGAAGCCTGAAATATCAAGGAAGGCCTGTGGTTATCTGCTGTGCCTTACCTAATAGTGATATAGATTCACAATAGCCATTGGAAAATGTGTCCTTGGCATCAAATGAAAAGGAGTCATGGAGAAAGATATATATATATATATTAGCATGAAAAGAGGACGTTAAATGATGATACACACACACACACACACATGAGGGTAGTCCCAAAAATAAGGTCTCCTAAAATATTTAGAAATCACAGAAATGGTTATTGTCAATGATGTTTACACCATTTTAAAGTTTGAACATTTATCTATTTTTCTACATATTCGCCATTTCAGCTAATGCATTTTTGTAGGCACTGGGGCAGTTTTTGTATGCCCATGTCATACCAGTTCACTGCCATGTCACTGAGGAAATGCTGAACGTCATCTTTCACTTCGTTCTTGTTGCTGAAGCACGTTCCGACCAAATGTTCTTTCAACTTAGGGAACAGGTGGGTTGCCATTTATGGTCTTCTGTGAGCATTCGTGGGACCCACCTTCTTATGTTGCAACTTTTCACTCAAAACCCTATGAATGGTGTTTCAGGAAACCTCAGGAACTAAAATGCAGAGATTATCCAGAGTGGTCCACTGATTTTCCCACAGGGTTTGCTCAACCTTCACGACTGTCTCGTAGGAAATTGATGGTCACCCACTTCTTTCTTCATCATGAATATCAGTACGATCAGCTGCAAACTACCTACACCACTTGCAGACTTTTCTGACAATCATGCATGACTTGCCATACACTTCTGCTAATTGGTGATGAATTTCAATCAGTTTCACACCTTTTGCATTCAAAAACCAAATAACTGCGCAAACTTCACACTTGGCAGTAGCGTCAATCAAGAGCTCCATCAGATAGGACTACCAAGCCAAAACTGAGTGTGACAGTGAAGTGCATGCAGGGGCAGTTGCAGGCACATGCACAACAAACACAACAGTGTTGCCAGTAGCTGCACACACAGTTTCCCTGCATTCCAAGTGCTTTGGAGACCTTACTTTTGGGACTACCCTTGAATATATATATATATAATTATATATCATGAAATTAGCATTACCTTATATCACTCTTTCTCGCGGAACCCCTAGGAACCTTTTGCAGAACCCTAGGGTTACAGGGAACCCCAGTTGAGAAACGCTGGTCTTATGACTGAAACAGCATGGAATTTTGTCAGTGAACAGGTCGCGGTCTCAAAGCAATGAAAATATTTTGGCAAATTAAATTTAAATGTTGAAGTGAATCTAACGGTTTTGTGTGTTTCTTAAATGGCTTACAAACACCTTCCATGCTGCATTGTTTTCGTTCCAGCACACGATCTCAGATCAGGTCACTTGCTATGCAAGTACATCTCCGAAAATATAAATAAAAGACATTTAAAAACACATATTGTAATATGTTGTGGTTTTGATTGGAGAAGAGAAGCAAATCTAACGACCCATCTTGGGTGGCTCTAATTCTACCGACACCACAGCATCCAAATAATGGAGTTGATAACACTGACATTCTTGAACATACACACTGACCCCCTAATCAGCACCATTTTTATCTTTTTTTCCAGTTACACTAATCCACTCTTATATAATGCCTGTCCTTCTATCATATTTCATCCTACCTACATACGATGGCATACAGCCACCTCCCTCTCTATTACAATCTCACTCAGTCAAATGGGCTTTTTTCTTTGTCTTGCAAGTTATTTGGTGACTTCACTAGTGCACACACACAAAAAAAAAACCCCTAAAAAACCCAGCACACTCTGTAAGTTGCTAGCATTAGGAAGGCAGCGAGTTGGCAAAAACGTAAGCACGCCGGGCGAGATGCTTAACGGTATTTCGTCTGCCGCTACATTCTGAGTTCAAATTCCGCTGAGGTCAACTTTGCCTTTCATCCTTTCAGGGTCGATTAAATAAGTACCAGTTATGCACTGGGTCGATGTAATCGGCTTAACCCGTGTGTCTGTCCTTGTTTGTCCCCTCTGTGTGTAGCCCCCTGTGGGCGGTAAAGAAATAGGCATTAGGGAGAGCATCCAGCCAGAGAAACCATACCAAAGAAGAGACTGGAACTCGACACAGGCCTCTGGGTTCACCGGATCCTGTCAAACCATCCAGCCTATGCCTGCATAGGACTTAGACATTAAATGGTGGTGATGATGATGATGATGGTATGCATCCCACTAATTTGTGTCTTTTGTCTATATTAGAAATCTATATTACTGACATCAGCTGAAAAAAAGAGGGCTATATTGTAAAAACAACCCCCAAGCAAAAACCCCTCGTGCAATACAAAACAAGATGAAGGGGTATAGCATGATGCTGTATTGTAAACCTTTGGACCCTAACCATCTACAAACAGATATAAGTGAATTGAAGTAGAGTGGAATGGTTTTAATTGGTAATCCCAGTAGAATATGAACTGAGGGAGATATGTTTTAGTGAAGTATAATTATAGAACTGAGAAATCTATATTTCAAAACAATATTGAACTGAAATATCTATATATTTCATTGAATTTATAGAATGGAGAAATCTAGACTACAGTAAAATATTGAATTAATATTTCTGTCTTTCAGTGAAATAAATTTTAATGCTGTGTACATTATACATAATGCATAATGTATATATACATTTGGAGAGAGATCAGTGTACATTATACATGATGCATAGTGTGTATATCCATTGAGAGAGAGATCAGTGCACATTATACATGATGCATAGTGTGTATATCCATTGAGAGAGAGATCAGTGTACATTATACATGATGCATAGTGTATATATACATTTGGAGAGAGATCAGTGTACATTATACATGATGCATAGTGTGTATATACATTGAGAGAGAGATCAGTGAATATATACCTTTGGAGAGAGATCAGTGTACATTATACATGATTCATAGTGTATATATACATTGAGAGAGACATCAGTGTACATTATACATGATGCATAGTGTGTATATACGTTGAGAGAGAGATCAGTGTATATATACCTTTGGAGAGAGATCAGTGTACATTATACATGATGCATAGTGTATATATACATTGAGAGAGAGATCAGTGTACATTATACATGATGCATAGTGTGTATATACATTGAGAGAGAGATCAGTGTATATATACCTTTGGAGAGAGATCAGTGTACATTATACTTGATGCATAGTGTATATATACATTGAGAGAGAGATCAGTGTATATATACCTTTGGAGAGAGATCAGTGTACATTATACATGATGCATAGTGTATATATACATTGAGAGAGAGATCAGTGTACATTATACATGATGCATAGTGTGTATATACATTGAGAGAGAGATCAGTGTATATATACATTTGGAGAGAGATCAGTGTACATTATACATGATGCATAGTGTATATATACATTGAGAGAGAGATCAGTGTACATTATACATGATTCATAGTGTATATATACGTTGAGAGAGAGATCAGTGTACGTTATACATGATGCATAGTGTGTATATACATTGAGAGAGAGATCAGTGTACATTATACATGATGCATAGTGTATATATACATTGAGAGAGAGATCAGTGTACATTATACATGATGCATAGTGTGTATATACATTGAGAGAGAGATCAGTGTATATATACCTTTGGAGAGAGATCAGTGTACATTATACATGATGCATAGTGTATATATACATTGAGAGAGAGATCAGTGTACATTATACATGATGCATAGAGTGTATATACATTGAGAGAGAGATCAGTGTATATATAGCTTTGGAGAGAGATCAGTGTACATTATACATGATGCATAGTGTATATATACGTTGAGAGAGAGATCAGTGTACATTATACATGATGCATAGTGTATATATATATTGAGAGAGAGATCAGTGTACATTATACATGATTCATAATGTATATATACGTTGAGAGAGAGATCAGTGTACATTATACATGATGCATAGTGTATATATACCTTGAGAGAGAGATCAGTGTACATTATACGTGATTCATAGTGTATATATACGTTGAGAGAGAGATCAGTGTACATTATACATGATGCATAGTGTATATATACATTGAGAGAGAGATCAGTGTACATATACATGATTCATAGTGTATATATACGTTGAGAGAGAGATCAGTGTACATTATACATGATGCATAGTGTATATATACATTGAGAGAGAGATCAGTGTACATTATACATGATGCATAGTGTATATATACGTTGAGAGAGAGATCAGTGTACATTATACATGATGCATAGTGTATATATACATTGAGAGAGAGATCAGTGTACATTATACATGATTCATAGTGTATATATACGTTGAGAGAGAGATCAGTGTACATTATACATGATGCATAGTGTATATATACATTGAGAGAGAGATCAGTGTACATTATACATGATTCATAGTGTATATATATGTTGAGAGAGAGATCAGTGTACATTATACATGATGCATAGTGCATATATACGTTGAGAGAGAGATCAGTGTACATTATACATGATGCATAGTGTATATATACATTGAGAGAGAGATCAGTGTACATTATACATGATGCATAGTGTGTATATACATTGAGAGAGAGATCAGTGTATATATACCTTTGGAGAGAGATCAGTGTACATTATACATGATTCATAGTGTATATATACATTGAGAGAGAGATCAGTGTACATTATACATGATGCATAGTGTGTATATACATTGAGAGAGAGATCAGTGTATATATACCTTTGGAGAGAGATCAGTGTACATTATACATGAATAATAGTGTATATATACATTGAGAGAGAGATCAGTGTACATTATACATGATGCATAGTGTATATATACATTGAGAGAGAGATCAGTGTACATTATACATGATGCATAGTGTATATATACATTGAGAGAGAGATCAGTGTACATTATACATGATGCATAGTGTATATATACATTGAGAGAGAGATCAGTGTACATTATACATGATGCATAGTGTATATATACATTGGGAGAGAGATCAGTGTACATTATACATAATGCATAGTGTATATATACATTGAGAGAGAGATCAGTGTACATTATACCTGATTCATAGTGTATATATACATTGAGAGAGAGATCAGTGTACATTATACATGATTCATTGTGTATATATACGTTGAGAGAGAGATCAGTGTACATTATACATGATTCATAGTGTATATATACGTTGAGAGAGAGATCAGTGTACATTATACATGATGCATAGTGTGTATATACATTGAGAGAGAGATCCGTGTACATTATACATGATGCATTGTGTGTATATACATTGAGAGAGAGATCAGTGTACATTATACATGATGCATAGTGTATATATACATTTGGAGAGAGATCAGTGTACATTATACATGATGCATAGTGTATATATACATTGAGAGAGAGAGATCAGTGTACATTATACATGATGCATAGTGTATATATACATTGAGAGAGAGATCAGTGTACATTATACGTGATGCATAGTGTATATATACATTGAGAGAGAGAGATCAGTGTACATTATACATGATGCATAGTGTGTATATACATTGAGAGAGAGATCAGTGTACATTATACGTGATGCATAGTGTATATATACATTGAGAGAGAGAAATCAGTGTACATTATACATGATGCATAGTGTGTATATACATTGAGAGAGAGATCAGTGTACATTATACATGATGCATAGTGTGTATATACATTGAGAGAGAGATCCGTGTACATTATACATGATGCATAGTGTGTATATACATTGAGAGAGAGATCACTGTACATTATACATGAGGCATAGTGTATATATACATTTGGAGAGAGATCAGTGTATATATACATTTGGAGAGAGATCAGTATACATTATACATGATGCATAGTGTATATATACATTGAGAGAGAGATCAGTGTACATTATACATGATGCATAGTGTTATATACATTGAGAGAGAGAGATCAGTGTATATATACATTTGGAGAGAGATCCGTGTACATTATACATGATGCATAGTGTGTATATACATTGAGAGAGAGATCAGTGTACATTATACATGATGCATAGTGTATATATACATTGAGAGAGAGATCAGTGTATATATACATTTGGAGAGAGATCAGTGTACATTATACATGATGCATAGTGTATATATACATTGAGAGAGAAATCAGTGTACATTATACATGATGCATAGTGTGTATATACATTGAGAGAGAGATCAGTGTATATATACATTTGGAGAGAGATCAGTGTACATTATACATGATGCATAGTGTATATATACATTGAGAGAGAGATCAGTGTACATTATACATGATGCATAGTGTATATATACATTGAGAGAGAAATCAGTGTACATTATACATGATGCATAGTGTGTATATACATTGAGAGAGAGATCAGTGTACATTATACATGATGCATAGTGTGTATATACATTGAGAGAGAGATTAGTGTATATATACGTTCGGAGAGAGATCAGTGTACATTATACATGATGCATAGTGTATATATACATTGAGAGAGAGATCAGTGTATATATACATTTGGAGAGAGATCAGTGTACATTATACATGATGCATAGTGTGTATATACATTGAGAGAGAGATCAGTGTACATTATACATGATGCATAGTGTATATATACATTGAGAGAGAGATCAGTGTATATATACATTTGGAGAGAGATCAGTGTACATTATACATGATGCATAGTGTATAATACATTGAGAGAGAGATCAGTGTACATTATACATGATGCATAGTGTATATATACATTGAGAGAGAGATCAGTGTATATATACATTTGGAGAGAGATCAGTGTACATCATACATGATGCATAGTGTATATATACATTGAGAGAGAGATCAGTGTACATTATACATGATGCATAGTGTATATATACATTGAGAGAGAGATCAGTGTATATATACATTTGGAGAGAGATCAGTGTACATTATACATGATGCATCGTGTATATATACGTTGAGAGAGAAATCAGTGTACATTATACATGATGCATAGTGTGTATATACATTGAGAGAGAGATCAGTGTACATTATACATGATGCATAGTGTGTATATACATTGAGAGAGAGATCAGTGTATATATACATTTGGAGAGAGATCAGTGTACATTATACATGATGCATATTGTGTATATACATTGAGAGAGAGATCAGTGTATATATACATTTGGAGAGAGATCAGTGTACATTATACATGATGCATAGTGTGTATATACATTGAGAGAGAGATCAGTGTACGTTATACATGATGCATAGTGTATATATACATTGAGAGAGAGATCAGTGTATATATACATTTGGAGAGAGATCAGTGTACATTGTACATGATGCATAGTGTATATATACATTGAGAGAGAGATCAGTGTACATTATACATGATTCATAGTGTATATATACATTGAGAGAGACATCAGTGTACGTTATACATGATGCATAGTGTGTATATACATTGAGAGAGAGATCAGTGTATATATACCTTTGGAGAGAGATCAGTGTACATTATACATGATGCATAGTGTATATATACATTGAGAGAGAGATCAGTGTACATTATACATGATGCATAGTGTGTATATACATTGAGAGAGAGATCAGTGTATATATACTTTGGAGAGAGATCAGTGTACATTATACTTGATGCATAGTGTATATATACATGAGAGAGAGATCAGTGTATATATACCTTTGGAGAGAGATCAGTGTACATTATACATGATGCATAGTGTATATATACATTGAGAGAGAGATCAGTGTACATTATACATGATGCATAGTGTGTATATACATTGAGAGAGAGATCAGTGTATATATACATTTGGAGAGAGATCAGTGTACATTATACATGATGCATAGTGTATATATACATTGAGAGAGAGATCAGTGTACATTATACATGATTCATAGTGTATATATACGTTGAGAGAGAGATCAGTGTACGTTATACATGATGCATAGTGTGTATATACATTGAGAGAGAGATCAGTGTACATTATACATGATGCATAGTGTATATCTACATTCAGAGAGAGATCAGTGTACATTATACATGATGCATAGTTGTATATACATTGAGAGAGAGATCAGTGTATATATACTTTGGAGAGAGCAGTGTACATTATACATGATGCATAGTGTATATATACATTGAGAGAGAGATCAGTGTACATTATACATGATGCATAGTGTGTATATACATTGAGAGAGAGATCAGTGTACATTATACATGATGCATAGTGTGTATATACATTGAGAGAGAGATCAGTGTACATTATACATGAGCATAGTGTATATATACATTGAGAGAGATCAGTGTATATATACATTTGGAGAGAGATAAGTGTACATTATACATGATGCATAGTGTATATATACATTGAGAGAGAGATCAGTGTACATTATACATGATGCATAGTGTATATATACATTGAGAGAGAGATCAGTGTATATATACATTTGGAGAGAGATCCGTGTACATTATACATGATGCATAGTGTGTATATACATTGAGAGAGAGATCAGTGTACATTATACATGATGCATAGTGTATATATACATTGAGAGAGAGATCAGTGTATATATACATTTGGAGAGAGATCAGTGTACATTATACATGATGCATAGTGTATATATACATTGAGAGAGAAATCAGTGTACATTATACATGATGCATAGTGTGTATATACATTGAGAGAGAGATCAGTGTATATATACATTTGGAGAGATCAGTGTACATTATACATGATGCATAGTGTATATATACATTGAGAGAGAGATCAGTGCATTATACATGATGCATAGTGTATATAACATTGAGAGAGAATCAGTGTACATTATACATGATGCATAGTGTGTATATACATTGAGAGAGAGATCAGTGTACATTATACATGATGCATAGTGGTATATACATTGAGAGAGAGATTAGTGTATATATACGTTCGGAGAGAGATCAGTGTACATTATACATGATGCATAGTGTATATATACATTGAGAGAGAGATCAGTGTATATATACATTTGGAGAGAGATCAGTGTACATTATACATGATGCATAGTGTGTATATACATTGAGAGAGAGATCAGTGTACATTATACATGATGCATTGTATATATATTGAGAGAGAGATCATGTATATATACATTTGGAGAGAGATCAGTGTACATTATACATGATGCATAGTGTATAAATACATTGAGAGAGAGATCAGTGTACATTATACATGATGCATAGTGTATATATACATTGAGAGAGAGATCAGTGTATATATACATTTGGAGAGAATCAGTGTACATCATACATGATGCATAGTGTATATATACATTGAGAGAGAGATCAGTGTACATTATACATGATGCATAGTGTATAAATACATTGAGAGAGAGATCAGTGTATATATACATTTGGAGAGAGATCAGTGTACATTATACATGATGCATCGTGTATATATAGTTGAGAGAGAATCAGTGTACATTATACATGATGCATAGTGTATATACATTGAGAGAGAGATCAGTGTACATTATACATGATGCATAGTGTGTATATACATTGAGAGAGAGATCAGTGTATATATACATTTGGAGAGAGATCAGTGTACATTATACATGATGCATATTGTGTATATACATTGAGAGAGAGATCAGTGTATATATACATTGGAGAGAGATCAGTGTACATTATACATGATGCATAGTGTGTATATACATTGAGAGAGAGATCAGTGTACATTATACATGATGCATAGTGTATATATACATTGAGAGAGAGATCAGTGTATATATACATTTGGAGAGAGATCAGTGTACATTGTACATGATGCATAGTGTATATATACATTGAGAGAGAGATCAGTGTACATTATACATGATGCATAGTGTATATATACATTGAGAGAGACATCAGTGTACGTTATACATGATAATGTGTATATACATTGAGAGAGAGATCAGTGTATATATACATTTGGAGAGAGATCAGTGTACATTATACATGATGCATAGTGTATATATACATTGAGAGAGAGATCAGTGTACATTATACATGATGCATAGTGTGTATATACATTGAGAGAGAGATCATGTATATATACCTTTGGAGAGAGATCAGTGTACATATACTGATGCATAGTGTATATATACATTGAGAGAGAGATCAGTGTATATATACCTTTGGAGAGAGATCAGTGTACATATACATGATGCATAGTGTATATATACATTGAGAGAGAGATCAGTGTACATTATACATGATGCATAGTGTGTATATACATTGAGAGAGAGTCAGTGTATATATACATTTGGAGAGAGATCAGTGTACATATACATGATGCATAGTGTATATATACATTGAGAGAGAGATCAGTGTACATTATACATGATTCATAGTGTATATATACGTTGAGAGAGAGATCAGTGTACATTATACATGATGCATAGTGTGTATATACATTGAGAGAGAGATCAGTGTACATTATACATGATGCATAGTGTATATATACATTGAGAGAGAGATCAGTGTACATTATACATGATGCATATGTGTATATACATTGAGAGAGAGATCAGTGTATATATACCTTGAGAGAGATCAGTGTACATTATACATGATGCATAGTGTATATATACATTGAGAGAGAGATCAGTGTACATTATACATGATGCATAGAGTGTATATACATTGAGAGAGAGATCAGTGTATATATAGCTTTGGAGAGAGATCAGTGTACATTATACATGATTCATAGTGTATATATACATTGAGAGAGAGTTCAGTGTACATTATACATGATGCATAGTGTATATATACATTGAGAGAGAGATCAGTGTACATTATACATGATTCATAGTGTATATATACGTTGAGAGAGAGATCAGTGTACATTATACATGATGCATAGTGTATATATACGTTGAGAGAGAGATCAGTGTACATTATACATGATGCATAGTGTATATATATATTGAGAGAGAGATCAGTGTACATTATACATGATTCATAATGTATATATACGTTGAGAGAGAGATCAGTGTACATTATACATGATGCATAGTGTATATATACATTGAGAGAGAGATCAGTGTACATTATACATGATTCATAGTGTATATATACGTTGAGAGAGAGATCAGTGTACATTATACATGATGCATAGTGTATATATACATTGAGAGAGAGATCAGTGTACATTATACATGATTCATAGTGTATATATACGTTGAGAGAGAGATCAGTGTACATTATACATGATGCATAGTGTATATATACATTGAGAGAGAGATCAGTGTACATTATACATGATGCATAGTGTATATATACGTTGAGAGAGAGATCAGTGTACATTATACATGATGCATAGTGTATATATACATTGAGAGAGAGATCAGTGTACATTATACATGATTCATAGTGTATATATACGTTGAGAGAGAGATCAGTGTACATTATACATGATGCATAGTGTATATATACATTGAGAGAGAGATCAGTGTACATTATACATGATTCATAGTGTATATATACGTTGAGAGAGAGATCAGTGTACATTATACATGATGCATAGTGCATATACGTTGAGAGAGAGATCAGTGTACATTATACATGATGCATAGTGTATATATACATTGAGAGAGAGATCAGTGTACATTATACATGATGCATAGTGTGTATATACATTGAGAGAGAGATCAGTGTATATATACCTTTGGAGAGATCAGTGTACATTATACATGATTCATAGTGTATATATACATTGAGAGAGAGATCAGTGTACATTATACATGATGCATAGTGTGTATATACATTGAGAGAGATCAGTGTATATATACCTTTGGATAGAGATCAGTGTACATTATACATGAATAATAGTGTATATATACGTTGAGAGAGAGATCAGTGTACATTATACATGATGCATAGTGTATATACATTGAGAGAGAGATCAGTGTACATTATACATGATGCATAGTGTATATATACATTGAGAGAGAGATCAGTGTACATTATACATGATGCATAGTGTATATATACATTGAGAGAGAGATCAGTGTACATTATACATGATGCATAGTGTATAATACATTGGGAGAGAGATCAGTGTACATTATACAATGCATAGTGTATATATACATTGAGAGAGAGATCAGTGTACATTATACATTGATTCATAGTGTATATATACATTGAGAGAGAGATCAGTGTACATTATACATGATTCATTGTGTATATATACGTTGAGAGAGAGATCAGTGTACATTATACATGATTCATAGTGTATATATACGTTGAGAGAGAGATCAGTGTACATTATACATGATGCATAGTGTTATATACATTGAGAGAGAGATCCGTGTACATTATACATGATGCATTGTGTGTATATACATTGAGAGAGAGATCAGTGTACATTATACATGATGCATAGTGTATATATACATTTGGAGAGAGATCAGTGTACATTATACATGATGCATAGTGTATATATACATTGAGAGAGAGAGATCAGTGTACATTATACATGATGCATAGTGTATATATACATTGAGAGAGAGATCAGTGTACATTATACTTGATGCATAGTGTATATATACATTGAGAGAGAGAGATCAGTGTACATTATACATGATGCATATTGTGTATATACATTGAGAGAGAGATCAGTGTACATTATACGTGATGCATAGTGTATATATACATTGAGAGAGAGAGATCAGTGTACATTATACATGATGCATAGTGTGTATATACATTGAGAGAGAGATCAGTGTACATTATACATGATGCATAGTGTGTATATACATTGAGAGAGAGATCCGTGTACATTATACATGATGCATAGTGTGTATATACATTGAGAGAGAGATCAGTGTACATTATACATGAGGCATAGTGTATATATACATTTGGAGAGAGATCAGTGTATATATACATTTGGAGAGAGATAAGTGTACATTATACATGATGCATAGTGTATATATACATTGAGAGAGAGATCAGTGTACATTATACATGATGCATAGTGTATATATACATTGAGAGAGAGATCAGTGTATATATACATTTGGAGAGAGATCCGTGTACATTATACATGATGCATAGTGTGTATATACATTGAGAGAGAGATCAGTGTACATTATACATGATGCATAGTGTTATATTACATGAGAGAGAGATCAGTGTATATATACATTGAGAGAGATCAGTGTACATTATACATGATGCATAGTGTATATATACATTGAGAGAGAAATCAGTGTACATTATACATGATGCATAGTGTGTAGATACATTGAGAGAGAGATCAGTGTATATATACATTTGGAGAGAGATCAGTGTACATTATACTGATGCATAGTGTATATATACATTGAGAGAGAGATCAGTGTACATTATACATGATGCATAGTGTATATATACATTGAGAGAGAAATCAGTGTACATTATACATGATGCATAGTGTGTATATACATTGAGAGAGAGATCAGTGTACATTATACATGATGCATAGTGTGTATATACATTGAGAGAGAGATTAGTGTATATATACGTTCGGAGAGAGATCAGTGTACATTATACATGATGCATAGTGTATATATACATTGAGAGAGATCAGTGTATATATACATTTGGAGAGAGATCAGTGTACATTATACATGATGCATAGTGTGTATATACATTGAGAGAGAGATCAGTGTACGTTATACATGATGCATAGTGTATATATACATTGAGAGAGAGATCAGTGATATATACATTTGGAGAGAGATCAGTGTACATATACATGATGCATAGTGTATATATACATTGAGAGAGAGATCAGTGTACATTATACATGATGCATAGTGTATATATACATTGAGAGAGAGATCAGTGTATATATACATTTGGAGAGAGATCAGTGTACATCATACATGATGCATAGTGTATATATACATGAGAGAGAGATCAGTGTACATATACATGATGCATAGTGTATATATACATTGAGAGAGAGATCAGTGTATAATACATTTGAGAGAGATCAGTGTACATTATACATGATGCATCGTGTATATATACATTGAGAGAGAAATCAGTGTACATTATACATGATGCATAGTGTGTATATACATGAGAGAGAGATCAGTGTACATTATACATGATGCATAGTGTGTATATACATTGAGAGAGAGATCAGTGTATATATACATTGGAGAGAGATCAGTGTACATTATACATGATGCATAGTGTGTATATACATTGAGAGAGAGATCAGTGTAATAAACATTTGGAGAGAGATCAGTGTACATTATACATGATGCATAGTGTGTATATATACATTGAGAGAGAGGATCAGTGTACATTATACATGATGCATAGTGTATATAACTTGAGAGAGAGATCAGTGTATATATACATTGGAGAGAGATCAGTGTACATTGTACATGATGCATAGTGTATATATACATGAGAGAGAGATCAGTGTACATTATTATGATGCATAGTGTTATATATACATTGAGAGAGAGATCAGTGTATATATACATTTGGAGAGAATCAGTGTACATTATACATGATGCATAGTGTATATACATTGCTGAGAGAGATCAGTGTACATTATACATGAGAGATAGTGTGTAATATACATTGAGAGAGAGATCAGTGTACATTATACATGATGCATAGTGTATATATACATTGAGAGAGAGATCAGTGTATATATACATTGGAGAGAAATCAGTGTACATTATACATGATGCATAGTGTATATATACATTGAGAGAGATCAGTGTACATTATACATGATGCATAGTGTGTATATACATTGAGAAGAGATCAGTGTACATTATACATGATGCATAGGTATATATACGTTGAGAGAGAGATCAGTGTACATTATACATGATGCATAGTGTATATACATTGAGAGAGAGATCAGTGTATATATACATTTGGAGAGAGATCAGTGTACATTATACATGATGCATAGTGTATATATACATTGAGAGAGAGATCAGTGTACATTATACATGATGCATAGTGTATATATACATTGAGAGAGAGATCAGTGTATATATACATTTGGAGAGAAATCAGTGTACATTATACATGATGCATAGTGTTTATATACATTGAGAGAGAGATCAGTGTACATTATACATGATGCATAGTGTGTATATACATTGAGAGAGAGATCAGTGTAATTATACATGATGCATAGTGTTATATACATGAGAGAGAGTCAGTGTATATACATTTGGAGAGAAATCAGTGTACATTATACATGATGCATAGCGTATATATACATTGAGAGAGAGATCAGTGTACATTATACATTGCATAGTGTGTATATATATACATTGAGAGAGAGATCAGTGTACATTATACATGATGCATAGTGTATATATACATTGAGAGAGAGATCAGTGTATATATACATTTGGAGAGAGATCAGTGTACATTATACATGATGCATAGTGTGTATATACATTGAGAGAGAGATCAGTGTACGTTATACATGATGCATAGTGTATATATACATTGAGAGAGAGATCAGTGTATATATACATTTGGAGAGAGATCAGTGTACATTATACATGATGCATAGTGTATATATACATTGAGAGAGAGATCAGTGTACATTATACATGATGCATAGTGTATATATACATTGAGAGAGAGATCAGTGTATATATACATTTGGAGAGAGATCAGTGTACATCATACATGATGCATAGTGTATATATACATTGAGAGAGAGATCAGTGTACATTATACATGATGCATAGTGTATATATACATTGAGAGAGAGATCAGTGTATATATACATTTGGAGAGAGATCAGTGTACATTATACATGATGCATCGTGTATATATACATTGAGAGAGAAATCAGTGTACATTATACATGATACATAGTGTGTATATACATTGAGAGAGAGATCAGTGTACATTATACATGATGCATAGTGTGTATATACATTGAGAGAGAGATCAGTGTATATATACATTTGGAGAGAGATCAGTGTACATTATACATGATGCATAGTGTGTATATACATTGAGAGAGAGATCAGTGTATATATACATTTGGAGAGAGATCAGTGTACATTATACATGATGCATAGTGTGTATATACATTGAGAGAGAGATCAGTGTACATTATACATGATGCATAGTGTATATATACATTGAGAGAGAGATCAGTGTATATATACATTTGGAGAGAGATCAGTGTACATTGTACATGATGCATAGTGTATATATACATTGAGAGAGAGATCAGTGTACATTATACATGATGCATAGTGTATATATACATTGAGAGAGAGATCAGTGTATATATACATTTGGAGAAGAATCAGTGTACATTATACATGATGCATAGTGTATATATACATTGGAGAGAGATCAGTGTACATTATACATGATGCATAGTGTGTATATACATTGAGAGAGAGATCAGTGTACATTATACATGATGCATAGTGTATATATACATTGAGAGAGAGATCAGTGTATATATACATTTGGAGAGAAATCAGTGTACATTATACATGATGCATAGTGTATATATACATTGAGAGAGAGATCAGTGTACATTATACATGATGCATAGTGTGTATATACATTGAGAGAGAGATCAGTGTACATTATACATGATGCATAGTGTATATATACGTTGAGAGAGAGATCAGTGTACATTATACATGATGCATAGTGTATATATACATTGAGAGAGAGATCAGTGTATATATACATTTGGAGAGAGATCAGTGTACATTATACATGATGCATAGTGTATATATACATTGAGAGAGAGATCAGTGTACATTATACATGATGCATAGTGTATATATACATTGAGAGAGAGATCAGTGTATATATACATTTGGAGAGAAATCAGTGTACATTATACATGATGCATAGTGTTTATATACATTGAGAGAGAGATCAGTGTACATTATACATGATGCATAGTGTGTATATACATTGAGAGAGAGATCAGTGTAAATTATACATGATGCATAGTGTATATATACATTGAGAGAGAGATCAGTGTATATATACATTTGGAGAGAAATCAGTGTACATTATACATGATGCATAGCGTATATATACATTGAGAGAGAGATCAGTGTACATTATACATGATGCATAGTGTGTATATATATACATTGAGAGAGAGATCAGTGTACATTATACATGATGCATAGTGTATATATACATTCAGAGAGAGATCAGTGTATATATACATTTGGAGAGAGATCAGTGTACATCATACATGATGCATAGTGTATATATACATTGAGAGAGAGATCAGTGTACATTATACATGATGCATAGTGTGTATATACATTGAGAGAGAGAGCAGTGTACATTATACATGATGCATAGTGTGTATATACATTGAGAGAGAGATCAGTGTATATATACATTTGGAGAGAGATCAGTGTACATTATACATGATGCATAGTGTATATATACATTGAGAGAGAGATCAGTGTATATATACATTTGGAGAGAGATCAGTGTACATTATACATGATGCATAGTGTATATATACATTGAGAGAGAGATCAGTGTACATTATACATGATGCATAGTGTATATATACATTGAGAGAGAGATCAGTGTATATATACATTTGGAGAGAAATCAGTGTACATTATACATGATGCATAGTGTTTATATACATTGAGAGAGAGATCAGTGTACATTATACATGATGCATAGTGTGTATATACATTGAGAGAGAGATCAGTGTACATTATACATGATGCAGAGTGTGTATATACATTGAGAGAGAGATCAGTGTATATATACATTTGGAGAGAGATCAGTGTACATTATACATGATGCATAGTGTATATATACATTTGGAGAGAGATCAGTGTACATTATACATGATGCATAGTGTATATATACATTGAGAGAGAAATCAGTGTACATTATACATGATGCATAGTGTATATATACATTGAGAGAGAGATCAGTGTATATATACATTTGGAGAGAGATCAGTGTACATTATACATGATGCATAGTGTATATATACATTGAGAGAGAGATCAGTGTACATTATACATGATGCATTGTGTATATATACATTGAGAGAGAAATCAGTGTACATTATACATGATGCATAGTGTATATATACGTTGAGAGAGAGATCAGTGTACATTATACATGATGCATAGTGTATATATACATTGAGAGAGAGATCAGTGTACATTATACATGATGCATAGTGTATATATACATTGAGAGAGAGATCAGTGTATATACATTTGGAGAGAGATCAGTGTACATTATACATGATGCATAGTGTATATATACATTGAGAGAGAGATCAGTGTACATTATACATGATGCATAGTGTATATATACATTGAGAGAGAGATCAGTGTACATTATACATGATGCATAGTGTATATATACATTGAGAGAGAGATCAGTGTATATATACATTTGGAGAGAGATCAGTGTACATTATACATGATGCATAGTGTATATATACATTGAGAGAGAGATCAGTGTACATTATACATGATGCATAGTGTATATATACATTGAGAGAGAGATCAGTGTACATTATACATGATGCATAGTGTGTATATACATTGAGAGAGAGATCAGTGTATATATACATTTGGAGAGAGATCAGTGTACATTATACATGATGCATAGTGTATATATACATTGAGAGAGAGATCAGTGTATATATACATTTGGAGAGAGATCAGTGTACATTATACATGATGCATAGTGTATATATACATTTGAGAGAGATCAGTGTACATTATACATGATGCATAGTGATATATACATTGAGAGAGAGATCAGTGTACATTATACATGATGCATAGTGTATATATACATTGAGAGAGAAATCAGTGTACATTATACATGATGCATAGTGTATATATACATTGAGAGAGAGATCAGTGTACATTATACATGATGCATAGTGTATATATACATTGAGAGAGAGATCAGTGTACATTATACATGATGCATAGTGTATATATACATTGAGAGAGAGATCAGTGTATATATACATTTGAGAGAGAGATCAGTGTACATCATACATGATGCATAGTGTATATATACATTGAGAGAGAGATCAGTGTACATTATACATGATGCATAGTGTGTATATACATTGAGAGAGAGATCAGTGTACATTATACATGATGCATAGTGTGTATATACATTGAGAGAGAGATCAGTGTATATATACATTTGGAGAGAGATCAGTGTACATTATACATGATGCATAGTGTATATATACATTGAGAGAGAGATCAGTGTACATTATACATGATGCATAGTGTGTATATACATTGAGAGAGAGATCAGTGTATATATACATTTGGAGAGAGATCAGTGTACATTATACATGATGCATAGTGTATATATACATTTGGAGAGAGATCAGTGTACATTATACATGATGCATAGTGTATATATACATTGAGAGAGAAATCAGTGTACATTATACATGATGCATAGTGTATATATACATTGAGAGAGAGATCAGTGTATATATACATTTGGAGAGAGATCAGTGTACATTATACATGATGCATAGTGTATATACATTGAGAGAGAGATCAGTGTACATTATACATGATGCATAGTGTATATATACATTGAGAGAGAAATCAGTGTACATTATACATGATGCATAGTGTATATATACATTGAGAGAGAGATCAGTGTACATTATACATGATGCATAGTGTATATATACATTGAGAGAGAGATCAGTGTACATTATACATGATGCATAGTGTATATATACATTGAGAGAGAGATCAGTGTATATATACATTTGGAGAGAGATCAGTGTACATTATACATGATGCATAGTGTATATATACATTGAGAGAGAGATCAGTGTACATTATACATGATGCATAGTGTATATATACATTGAGAGAGAGATCAGTGTACATTATACATGATGCATAGTGTATATATACATTGAGAGAGAGATCAGTGTATATATACATTTGGAGAGAGATCAGTGTACATTATACATGATGCATAGTGTATATATACATTGAGAGAGAGATCAGTGTACATTATACATGATGCATAGTGTATATATACATTGAGAGAGAGATCAGTGTACATTATACATGATGCATAGTGTGTATATACATTGAGAGAGAGATCAGTGTATATATACATTTGGAGAGAGATCAGTGTACATTATACGTGATGCATAGTGTGTATATACATTGAGAGAGAGATCAGTGTACATTATACATGATGCATAGTGTATATTACATTGAGAGAGAGATCAGTGTATATATACATTGGGAGAGATCAGTGTACATTATTGATGCATAGTGTATATATACATTGGAGAGAGATCAGTGTACATTATACATGATGCATAGTGTATATATACATTGAGAGAGAGATCAGTGTACATTATACATGTGCATAGTGTATATATACATTGAGAGAGAAATCAGTGTACATTATACATGATGCATAGTGTATATATACATTGAGAGAGAGATCAGTGTACATTATACATGATGCATAGTGTATATATACATTGAGAGAGAGATCAGTGTACATTATACATGATGCATAGTGTATATATACATTGAGAGAGAGATCAGTGTATATACATTTGGAGAGAGATCAGTGTACATTATACATGATGCATAGTGTATATATACATTGAGAGAGAGATCAGTGTACATTATACATGATGCATAGTGTATATATACATTGAGAGAGAGATCAGTGTATATATACATTTGGAGAGAGATCAGTGTACATTATACATGATGCATAGTGTATATATACATTGAGAGAGAGATCAGTGTACATTATACATGATGCATAGTGTATATATACATTGAGAGAGAGATCAGTGTATATATACATTTGGAGAGAGATCAGTGTACATTATACATGATGCATAGTGTATATATACATTGAGAGAGAGATCAGTGTACATTATACATGATGCATAGTGTATATATACATTGAGAGAGAGATCAGTGTACATTATACATGATGCATAGTGTATATATACATTGAGAGAGAGATCAGTGTATATATACATTTGGAGAGAGATCAGTGTACATTTACATGATGCATAGTGTATAATACATTTGGAGAGAGATCAGTGTACATTATACATGATGCATAGTGTATATATACATTGAGAGAGAGATCAGTGTACATTATACATGATGCATAGTGTATATATACATTGAGAGAGAAATCAGTGTACATTATACATGATGCATAGTGTATATATACATTGAGAGAGAGATCAGTGTACATTATACATGATGCATAGTGTATATATACATTGAGAGAGAGATCAGTGTACATTATACATGATGCATAGTGTATATATACATTGAGAGAGAGATCAGTGTATATATACATTTGGAGAGAGATCAGTGTACATCATACATGATGCATAGTGTATATATACATTGAGAGAGAGATCAGTGTACATTATACATGTTGCATAGTGTGTATATACATTGAGAGAGAGATCAGTGTACATTATACATGATGCATAGTGTGTATACATTGAGAGAGAGATCAGTGTATATATACATTTGGAGAGAGATCAGTGTACATTATACATGATGCATAGTGTATATATACATTGAGAGAGAGATCAGTGTACATTATACATGATGCAGAGTGTGTATATACATTGAGAGAGAGATCAGTGTATATATACATTTGGAGAGAGATCAGTGTACATTATACATGATGCATAGTGTATATATACATTTGGAGAGAGATCAGTGTACATTATACATGATGCATAGTGTATATATACATTGAGAGAGAAATCAGTGTACATTATACATGATGCATAGTGTATATATACATTGAGAGAGAGATCAGTGTATATATACATTTGGAGAGAGATCAGTGTACATTATACATGATGCATAGTGTATATATACATTGAGAGAGAGATCAGTGTACATTATACATGATGCATAGTGTATATATACATTGAGAGAGAGATCAGTGTACATTATACATGATGCATAGTGTATATATACATTGAGAGAGAAATCAGTGTACATTATACATGATGCATAGTGTATATATACATTGAGAGAGAGATCAGTGTACATTATACATGATGCATAGTGTATATATACATTGAGAGAGAGATCAGTGTACATTATACATGATGCATAGTGTATATATACATTGAGAGAGAGATCAGTGTATATATACATTTGGAGAGAGATCAGTGTACATTATACATGATGCATAGTGTATATATACATTGAGAGAGAGATCAGTGTACATTATACATGATGCATAGTGTATATATACATTGAGAGAGAGATCAGTGTACATTATACATGATGCATAGTGTATATATACATTGAGAGAGAGATCAGTGTATATATACATTGGAGAGAGATCAGAGAGATCAGTACATATACATGATGCATAGTGTATATATACATTGAGAGAGAGATCAGTGTACATTATACATGATGCATAGTGTATATATACATTGAGAGAGAGATCAGTGTACATTATACATGATGCATAGTGTGTATATACATTGAGAGAGAGATCAGTGTATATATACATTTGGAGAGAGAGAGAGATCAGTGTACATTATACATGATGCATAGTGTGTATATACATTGAGAGAGAGATCAGTGTACATTATACATGATGCATAGTGTATATATACATTGAGAGAGAGATCAGTGTATATATACATTTGGAGAGAGATCAGTGTACATTATACATGATGCATAGTGTATATATACATTTGGAGAGAGATCAGTGTACATTATACATGATGCATAGTGTATATATACATTGAGAGAGAGATCAGTGTACATTATACATGATGCATAGTGTATATATACATTGAGAGAGAAATCAGTGTACATTATACATGATGCATAGTGTATATATACATTGAGAGAGAGATCAGTGTACATTATACATGATGCATAGTGTATATATACATGGAGAGAGATCAGTGTACATTATACATGATGCATAGTGTATATATACATTGAGAGAGAGATCAGTGTATATATACATTTGGAGAGAGATCAGTGTACATTATACATGATGCATAGTGTATATATACATTGAGAGAGAGATCAGTGTACATTATACATGATGCATAGTGTATATATACATTGTGAGAGAGATCAGTGTATATATACATTTGGAGAGAGATCAGTGTACATTATACATGATGCATAGTGTATATATACATTGAGAGAGAGATCAGTGTACATTATACATGATGCATAGTGTATATATACATTGAGAGAGAGATCAGTGTATATATACATTTGGAGAGAGATCAGTGTACATTATACATGATGCATAGTGTATATATACATTGAGAGAGAGATCAGTGTACCTTATACATGATGCATAGTGTATATATACATTGAGAGAGAGATCAGTGTACATTATACATGATGCATAGTGTATATATACATTTGGAGAGAGATCAGTGTACATTATACATGATGCATAGTGTGTATATACATTGAGAGAGAGGTCAGTGTACATTATACATGATGCATAGTGTATATATACATTGAGAGAGAGATCAGTGTATATATACATTTGGAGAGAGATCAGTGTACATTATACATGATGCATAGTGTGTATATACATTGAGAGAGAGATCAGTGTACATTATACATGATGCATAGTGTATATATACATTGAGAGAGAGATCAGTGTATATATACATTTGGAGAGAGATCAGTGTACATTATACATGATGCATAGTGTATATATACATTGAGAGAGAGATCAGTGTACATTATACATGATGCATAGTGTATATATACATTGAGAGAGAGATCAGTGTATATATACATTTGGAGAGAGATCAGTGTACATTATACATGATGCATAGTGTGTATATACATTGAGAGAGAGATCAGTGTACATTATACATGATGCAGAGAGTGTTATATACATTGAGAGAGAGATCAGTGTATATATACATTTGGAGAGAGATCAGTGTACATTATACATGATGCATAGTGTATATATACATTGAGAGAGAGATCAGTGTACATTATACATGATGCATAGTGTATATATACATTGAGAGAGAGATCAGTGTATATATACATTGAGAGAGAGATCAGTGTACATTATACATGATGCATAGTGTATATATACATTGAGAGGGAGATCAGTGTACATTATACATGATGCATAGTGTATATATACATTGAGAGAGAGATCAGTGTATATATACATTTGGAGAGAGATCAGTGTACATTATACATGATGCATAGTGTATATATACATTGAGAGAGAGATCAGTGTATATATACATTGAGAGAGAGATCACTGTACATTATACATGATGCATAGTGTATATATACATTGAGAGAGAGAGATCAGTGTATATATACATTTGGAGAGAGATCAGTGTACATTATACATGATGCATAGTGTATATATACATTGAGAGAGAGATCAGTGTATATATACATTGAGAGAGAGATCAGTGTATATATACATTGAGAGAGAGATCAGTGTATATATACATTGAGAGAGAGATCAGTGTATATATACATTGAGAGAGAGATCAGTGTACATTATACATGATGCATAGTGTATATATACATTGAGAGAGAGAGATCAGTGTATATATACATTTGGAGAGAGATCAGTGTACATTATACATGATGCAGAGTGTGTATATACATTGAGAGAGAGATCAGTGTATATATACATTGAGAGAGAGATCAGTGTATATATACATTGAGAGAGAGATCAGTGTACATTATACATGATGCATAGTGTATATATACATTGAGAGAGAGATCTGTGTACATTATACATGATGCATAATGTGTATATACATTGAGAGAGAGATCAGTGTACATTATACATGATGCATAGTGTGTATATACATTGAGAGAGAGATCAGTGTATATATACATTTGGAGAGAGATCAGTGTACATTATACATGATGCATAGTGTGTATATACATTGAGAGAGAGATCAGTGTATATATACATTTGGAGAGAGATCAGTGTACATTATACATGATGCATAGTGTGTATATACATTGAGAGAGAGATCAGTGTATATATACATTTGGAGAGAGATCAGTGTACATTATACATGATGCATAATGTATATATACATTTGGAGAGAGATCAGTGTACATTATACATGATGCATAGTGTGTATATACATTGAGAGAGAGATCAGTGTATATATACATTGAGAGAGAGATCAGTGTACATTATACATGATGCATAGTGTGTATATACATTGAGAGAGAGATCAGTGTATATATACATTTGGAGAGAGATCAGTGTACATTATACATGATGCATAGTGTATATATACATTGAGAGAGAGATCAGTGTACATTATACATGATGCAGAGTGTGTATATACATTGAGAGAGAGAGATCAGTGTATATATACATTTGGAGAGAGATCAGTGTACATTATACATGATGCATAGTGTATATATACATTTGGAGAGAGATCAGTGTACATTATACATGATGCATAGTGTATATATACATTGAGAGAGAAATCAGTGTACATTATACATGATGCATAGTGTATATATACATTGAGAGAGAGATCAGTGTATATATACATTTGGAGAGAGATCAGTGTACATTATACATGATGCATAGTGTATATATACATTGAGAGAGAGATCAGTGTACATTATACATGATGCATAGTGTTATATACATTGAGAGAGAAATCAGTGTACATTATACATGATGCATAGTGTATATATACATTGAGAGAGAGATCAGTGTACATTACACATGATGCATAGTGTATATATACATTGAGAGAGAGATCAGTGTATATATACATTTGGAGAGAGATCAGTGTACATTATACATGATGCATAGTGTATATATACATTGAGAGAGAGATCAGTGTACATTATACATGATGCATAGTGTATATATACTTGATGAGAGAGAGATCAGTGTACATTATACATGATGCATAGTGTATATATACATTGGAGAGAGATCAGTGTATATATACATTTGGAGAGAGATCAGTGTACATTATACATGATGCATAGTGTATATACATTGAGAGAGAGATCAGTGTACATTATACATGATGCATAGTGTATAATACATTGAGAGAGAGATCAGTGTACATTATACATGATGCATAGTGTGTATATACATTGAGAGAGAGATCAGTGTATTATACATTTGGAGAGAGATCAGTGTACATTATACATGATGCATAGTGTGTATATACATTGAGAGAGAGATCAGTGTACATTATACATGATGCATAGTGTATATATACATTGAGAGAGAGATCAGTGTATATATATACATTTGGAGAGAGATCAGTGTACATTATACATGATGCATAGTGTATATATACATTTGGAGAGAGATCAGTGTACATTATACATGATGCATAGTGTATATATACATTGAGAGAGAGAGATCAGTGTACATTATACATGATGCATAGTGTATATATACATTGAGAGAGAAATCAGTGTACATTATACATGATGCATAGTGTATATAACATTGAGAGAGAGATCAGTGTACATTATACATGATGCATAGTGTATATATACATTGAGAGAGAGATCAGTGTACATTATACATGATGCATAGTGTATATATACATTGAGAGAGAGATCAGTGTATATATACATTTGGAGAGAGATCAGTGTACATTATACATGATGCATAGTGTATATATACATTGAGAGAGAGATCAGTGTACATTATACATGATGCATAGTGTATATATACATTGAGAGAGAGATCAGTGTATATATACATTTGGAGAGAGATCAGTGTACATTATACATGATGCATAGTGTATATATACATTGAGAGAGAGATCAGTGTACATTATACATGATGCATAGTGTATATATACATTGAGAGAGAGATCAGTGTATATATACATTTGGAGAGAGATCAGTGTACATTATACATGATGCATAGTGTATATATATACATTGAGAGAGAGATCAGTGTACATTATACATGATGCATAGTGTATATATACATTGAGAGAGAGATCAGTGTACATTATACATGATGCATAGTGTATATATACATTTGGAGAGAGATCAGTGTACATTATACATGATGCATAGTGTGTATATACATTGAGAGAGAGATCAGTGTACATTATACATGATGCATAGTGTATATATACATTGAGAGAGAGATCAGTGTATATATACATTTGGAGAGAGATCAGTGTACATTATACATGATGCATAGTGTGTATATACATTGAGAGAGAGATCAGTGTACATTATACATCATGCATAGTGTATATATGAGAGAGAGAGATCAGTGTATATATACATTTGGAGAGAGATCAGTGTACATTATACATGATGCATAGTGTATATATACATTGAGAGAGAGATCAGTGTACATTATACATGATGCATAGTGTATATACATTGAGAGAGAGATCAGTGTATATATACATTTGGAGAGAGATCAGTGTACATTATACATGATGCATAGTGTGTATATACATTGAGAGAGAGATCAGTGTACATTATACATGATGCATAGTGTATATATACATTGAGAGAGAGATCAGTGTATATACATTTGGAGAGAGATCAGTGTACATTATACATGATGCATAGTGTATATACATTGAGAGAGAGATCAGTGTACATTATACATGATGCATAGTGTATATATACATGAGAGAGAGATCAGTGTATATATACATTGAGAGAGAGATCAGTGTACATTATACATGATGCATAGTGTATATATACATTGAGAGAGATCAGTGTACATTATACATGATGCATAGTGTATATATACATTGAGAGAGAGATCAGTGTTATATACATTTACAGAGAGAGATCAGTGTACATTATACATGATGCATAGTGTTATATACATTGAGAGAGAGATCAGTGTACATTATACATGATGCATAGTGTATATATACATTGAGAGAGAGATCAGTGTATATATACATTTGGAGAGAGATCAGTGTACATTATACATGATGCATAGTGTATATATACATTGAGAGAGAGATCAGTGTACATTATACATGATGCATAGTGTATATATACATTGAGAGAGAGATCAGTGTATATATACATTGAGAGAGAGATCAGTGTACATTATACATGATGCATAGTGTATATATACATTGAGAGAGAGATCAGTGTACATTATACATGATGCATAGTGTATATATACATTGAGAGAGAGATCAGTGTATATATACATTTGGAGAGAGATCACTGTACATTATACATGATGCATAGTGTATATATACATTGAGAGAGAGAGATCAGTGTATATATACATTTGGAGAGAGATCAGTGTACATTATACATGATGCATAGTGTATATATACATTGAGAGAGAGATCAGTGTATATATACATTGAGAGAGAGATCAGTGTATATATACATTGAGAGAGAGATCAGTGTATATATACATTGAGAGAGAGATCAGTGTATATATACATTGAGAGAGAGATCAGTGTATATATACATTGAGAGAGAGATCAGTGTACATTATACATGATGCATAGTGTATATATACATTGAGAGAGAGAGATCAGTGTATATATACATTTGGAGAGAGATCAGTGTACATTATACATGATGCATAGTGTATATATACATTGAGAGAGAGATCAGTGTACATTATACATGATGCATAGTGTATATATACATTGAGAGAGAGATCAGTGTACATTATACATGATGCATAATGTGTATATACATTGAGAGAGAGATCAGTGTACATTTACATGATGCATAGTGTGTATATACATTGAGAGAGAGATCAGTGTATATATACATTTGGAGAGAGATCAGTGTACATTATACATGATGCATAGTGTGTATATACATTGAGAGAGAGATCAGTGTATATATACATTTGGAGAGAGATCAGTGTACCATTATACATGATGCATAGTGTGTTGTATATACATTGAGAGAGAGATCAGTGTATATATACATTTGGAGAGAGATCAGTGTACATTATACATGATGCATAATGTATATATACATTTGGAGAGAGAGGTGTACATTATACATGATGCATAGTGTATATATAATTGAGAGAGAGATCAGTGTATATATACATTTGGAGAGAGATCAGTCTACATTATACATGATGCATAGTGTATATATACATTGAGAGAGAGATCAGTGTACATATACATGATGCATAGTGTATATATACATTGAGAGAGAGATCAGTGTACATTATACATGATGCATAGTGTATATATACATGAGAGAGAGATCAGTGTATATATACATTTGGAGAGAGATCAGTGTACATTATACATGATGCATAGTGTGTATATACATTGAGAGAGAGATCAGTGTACATTATACATGATGCATAGTGTGTATATACATTGAGAGAGAGATCAGTGTACATTATACATGATGCATAGTGTATATATACATTGAGAGAGAGATCAGTGTATATATACATTTGGAGGGAGATCAGTGTACATTATACATGATGCATAGTGTGTATATACATTGAGAGAGAGATCAGTGTACATTATACATGATGCATAGTGTGTATATACATTGAGAGAGAGATCAGTGACACATAGACCTGAGGGATCCATATTTTCTCAATGAATTTTCCAAAGAAAGAGAATCAGAGCCAAAACGCTAACAACAACAACAACAACAACACTAACGGAAATGAACAAGATCTTTAAATATATCTGCGCTCCTTGATTGTTGTGCAGTTGGTGCAGTTGGTGCAGTTGGTAAATTGTCTTTCAAGGTAAATTGCAATTTTTTCCTTCTGTCTTTTCCTACCAGGTTCTTCCTACCCAGAATGCTCAGCGCATGTTAATTTTTACACCTCGTCGGATCGTTGTTCGCTGTTTGTTCTAGCGACACACACCTTGCTCCTGTGTCTTTCCAGTCTTTTTCTAATTAACCACTGCTTTCCTTTCATCCAAGTCTACACACACGGCAAGGGATTCAGCGCATAAAATACAGCAGTTTTTTTCTTTTTACTGTAATATATATATTCAAACATGCAGCCACATATATATATATATATATAGTTGTAGGTTGTGAAATTGAACATCAGTCGCTTCAACCCTGTCTACGTAATTACACAGAAACCTAATTATTTATTCTTTATTTGGGGATCTACAAGACAGTTGCATCTTAATTAACTGCAGCCTTGTCCCCTATCCTACCTAACCCCTTCTCCATTTACATCACTTGGTTTTATTAATATTACTACTGTTGTTGTTGTTTTCTTCGCTGCTAATTATGTGATTGTTTTTTGGTTTTTTCTTTTACTCCAGTCAACGAAACACATTTCCAATTTACGCTGAAAATGTTGCGTGTATAATAATAATAATAATAATAATAATAATAATAATAATAATAATAGTAATAATAAATATAATCGGAGCTGGAGATTTTCGTCACGCGTAATGATGAATGACGATAAATTCGAAGAAACATCAGAAAGGACAAGTTTGTTCCAGTCGACTAACTGTGTCCGAGAACCGTGGAAGGCGACCAGATCGCTCTACCAACAGAGATTGAAACAACTGCACCACCATCAACAACAACAGCAGCAGCAACAACAACAACAACAACAACAACCGAATCATCAACGTCTACTTGATGAAGACGACGAAGATGAAGATGAAGATGATGAGGAGCATGGCTACTGTTGCGCTGACCAGGCATCGCTGACACATCAACACCACTCGAAAATATTATTTCACCAACCGAAGCAGTGCAATGCCTCGCAGAACCACTTTCGCATTCCTCACCATAAACTACAACAGACACCGTCTCCGCCGTCGCATCAGCGGCACTGCAACATCCCTCTTCTAGCTAATTCTCCTGGATTTTATCGTCATCATCATCATCATCACCACAACAACCACCAACATCATAGTCACGACGACGGCCACGACCACGACGATCACCACCACCACCACCACCAGCACTACCACCACCACCACAATCACAATCACCTTCTCTCAGACCACCAACAGGTAACGCCATGTAATCCAGCTTCCTTGTCCAAGTCTTCCATCTTTCCCACTGTCCAGCCAACGCTCAATAATAATAACAACAACAACAACATCAACAACAACAACGGAAACAACAACAGCCTTCCAGCCACCCTCAACCAAGAGCTTTGTGGAGGAAGACTCGGAACTCGCTGCCCCAAGAGCTTCCATGTCGATAGCAACGCATCTTGTTTGTGTTGCAGCTCCTCGGCTGGGTTCCCCCACCATGCTGCTATCATGAAAACCTCCTCGTCTTGCAAACCGCACATCTATACATCGTCTTGCTCTTCCGACTGTCCACATCTCTCTGCCGTTCCCAATGACCACATCATCCTAACCTGGAATTTTCAATACTGTCGATCGTTCCAAGGAATTCTTCGGTTATTGCAAGTGGTAAGTTGAAAGAATTTTTTGCTAACCTGTATCTCTTTTAAAGCTTTTTACACACACACACACACACACACACACACACACACACACACACACACACACGTGTATATATATATATATATATATATATATATATATATATATATATATATATATATATACACGTATATATATATACACACACACAAATACACGCACACATATATATATGTACATACACACCCGGATATATATATATATATATATATATATATATATATATATATATTTACATACACACGTATATATATGTACACACACACACCAAACATTAATGTTTTGTTATATCTAAGTTTATATACCAAAAAACCCCCAAAAAAACAAAACAAAAAAAGAACGGCTTTATATAAAACTGAAGGATTATTTAATATTTTTTTAAAGAATACTATATTCATGAATTCTTACAAGGAAAAAGATGATAGTAACTTCGAAGATTCAGTTAACCAGCGAGATGTCAATCTCATCAGCCACTATGATGACAGTCATCCGAAACTCCGAAGTCACTGTCAATCTTCCGCTCTGCTAAACATGATTAAAAATACACATATATATCATATTTTTGAGTTTAATTTTTCCTGTTTGCATCAGCATACCTACACACACCCCATCATCATGTTTCCACTTTTCATGCCATGCAGTAGGAGCAGTTGTCACCCGTACATATCACTGTTGGTTGACAGAGACCTTTTCCCGTCAAAGAATTTCGAATTTAGATTCTTTAGGTCTGCTTTTGGTTCTTTCCCTTTAAGACTCCACCATTTCTTATGGAAAATATCCGCGTTTACACGTGTGTGTGTGTTAAATATACATATATCTGTATGTATATGTTTACACACATATGCATACAAATATATATATATATATATATATATATATATAATCGGTCAGTAGCTCATATATTCGAAAAGAAGCACAGTCTAAAACATAAGAGCAGTAATACTTTGTTTGTTATGGCCAGTCAGAGAGTGACCATTGGTTTCGTAGCTATAGCTACAGCTAAGAGTGTTATAGGTGTAAAACCAATGGTCATTCTCTGACCGGCCATAACACATATATAAGGATAAGATCGTCAATTTAAAATAAAATAACGAATCTATCAAGTGGTTAGCATGGAAAAAATAACCTTCAAAGGTAATAATAAATTAGGGTATCTACGAGATACCACCATGCTGAAAATAGCAGCCATCAACCGACTCTAAAACCACCTTAAGTTTTCATATAGCAACACACACACACACACACATATATATATTGTTTGCTGATCCTGTAAATTCACAGGCTAAATTCTAGAATAGCAAGGGATTAACTTGCACCCGCCCCCACAATTTATACACACACACATCACCTATGTATGTATGTATGTATGTATGTATGTATGTATGTATGTATGTATGTATGTATGCATGTATGTATGTGTGTGTGTATTTGTGTATGTGTGTATGTATGTATGTATGTGTGTGTATGTATGTATGTATAGATAGATAGATAGATAGATAGATAGATAGTTCACACGCACACACGTGTATGTGTGCCCGTCCCTATGTGTGTATACATGTGTGTCAAACACTTCTCCCAGTATCACGGCAATCTCTCATCTTTGTCAAAGAGGAATGAGCGACGCAGTGTGTTTTGTTATCCGAGATACATTTACTGTAAAATTGCAACTAAAACCATCTCCGATCCATTATGGATCAGGGAAGACTTGGGGTTAAACAACACCCACCTGTTTTGATCGATTGCTGAAACTATAACATTTTATGTCACTGTCCATTCTGTTTTTGTTCTTTCCTAAGTCTGGCTTTTGTAGTTGTAGTTAGACCCCAAGCGAGCCCTAATCGAGCATGCCTAGGTATTTTAGACACAACCGTCCCATCTTTTTACAGATGAATGATGTGGTTTCAGAGATTTGACTGCTATTTCTATTAAATCGGACTATCAAGTATTGGCTCCCTCCTTGGCTCATTTTAATCTCAGATATGTACATTGGTGTGACACTTAATAGCCTTGTTGCTTCGGTAAACCTTATAGTACAATAAATATGGTACTGCCAATAATGCCCCGAGCAAATTACACTTTACGTTCCTACTTCTATGCCATGCTATTAAGAAGCGTACAGGTGTCAGCCCCCACATTTATTTGTCGACAGTCGGGGTCCTTCACCCCCTCAAAATGTTTCAAATTTGAATTTAGAATACCTGCTGTTCTTACTTATGCCATATATATATATATAATATATATATATATATATATATATATATATATATATTATATATATATAATATATATATATATAATTAGATAAGGGTAGAAATTGATATTAATCAATTAAAACCAGTGGCCTATTTAAAAAAATCCGAAGATTAAAAATTTTTTTACATACAAAATTTAGAGGATTGACCACTAAAAGTGGACAACCTCCGTGGAAAATGGCGATTTTGACGTTTATATCTAGCATACAAGCAGTTCATTTTTAGTGGTCAATCCTCTAAATTTTGTATATATATATATATATATATATATATATATATATATATATATATATATATATGTGTATATATATATATATGTATATTATATGTGACAATTATTCGGTTGCCATAATAAACTCCGAGTTTCGGATGTCGGGGCAGAAACCTGCACCGGTATCTCTTCAGTTATCGAGGCAACCAAAATATGCAATGAAAATGACCGTTAGGCAAAGGGAAAAAGCCGAAGGGGAGGAAGTAAAAAGTAAAGGAGTAAAGATGCTCATAGCAATCGCGTATGCGCGCATGTACATACATACACATGCGCGCACGCACACCCACGTACTTGTGCCTATATGCATATGCTCACTCGCATGAAACACACCCACATGCACACCCACACATATATATATATATATGCAACCATGCATGTACACGTATACATATCCACACACACACACATGTGCACATTCCCATACGCGCACAGTTATATTCAAATGCACGTCTAAACATACGCACATGCTATATGTTCACACACACACTCGCGTGGAACATATGTATGTACACCCACATATATATGCAACCATACACATGTATATATACATGTATATATATATATATATATATATACATACCCGCACCCACGCACGCACGATGTACACATATGTATATCCACACACACACACACACACACGCGCACACACACACACACACACACGCACACACGTGCACATACCCACACACGCACAGTTATATTCAAATGCATGTCTAAAATACGGGTATGTATATATGTACACGTGTAAGGTTGCATATATATGTGGGTGTACATACATATGTTCCACGCGAGTGTGTGTGTGAACATATAGCATGTGCGTATGTTTAGACGTGCATTTGAATATAACTGTGCGCGTATGGGAATGTGCACATGTGTGTGTGTGTGGATATGTATACGTGTACATGCATGGTTGCATATATATATATATATGTTCATCTTTGGCGTATGTGTGGGTGTGCATGTGGGTGTGTTTCATGCGAGTGAGCATATGCATATGGGCAGATGTACGTGGGTATGCGTGTGCGCATGTGTATGTATGCACATGCGCGCATACGCGATTGCTATGAGCATCTTTACTCCTTTACTTTTTACTTCCTCCCCTTCGGTTTTACCCCTTATTTAACGGTAATTCTAATAGCTCTTTTGTCTTAATAACGGTCAATTACAGAGCAAAATTCCCTTTGTTTAACGATAATTTTCATTGCATATTTTGATTGCCTCGATAACTGAAGAGATGCCGGGGCAGGTTTCCGCCCCGACATCCGAAACTCGGAGTTTTATTATGGCAACCGAATAATTGTCACATATTATATTACAGATAAATAAATTCCTCTGTTTGCATAATATCGAGGTCTCTTTCATCCTTTTGTTGTCTTAGCATTACTATTAATATATATATATATATATATATATAATATATATATATATATATATATATATATATACATATATATATGTATATAAATTAAATTAGAGATAAAACCACTATTAGGCAACTCAAACAGTTTTATCTCTAATTTAATTTATATTTATACTGTGAAATTTGATTTAATCCTAAATCTAATTTTTCCCTGTAAGTTTGGATATACTCCCTAATATTATTATTATTATTATTATTATATTATTATTATTACTATTATTATTATTATTATTATTATTATTTATATATATATATATATATATATATATATATATATATATATATATATATATATATATATATATATATATATACTTTGGGTATGGTAGATGAGTTCAGCAAAAATTTAGATTCAGATGAATATGGTACCTAAGTTGAGGCACCAGAATTTAGTGCGGTATTTTCCATACAATTTCAAAGTAAGGTGATTAAAATCAAAATAAGCAACAAGGATATCCAGAGGTAATGCAGTACGATCGTTTCATGCAACTCCATTTAATTGAACAATGGAATCGTTACATAAATTTAAAATGCAGAGCAATCTTCAGCTGCACAGAGAAATAGAATTTAATATAAATTAGAACAGATGGACATATTAGGTATAATTATACTAATGTGTTCCAGGCGAGTGTGTGTGAGCATATAGCATGTGCGTATTTTTAGACGTGTATTTGAATATAACTTTGCGCGTATGTGTGTGTGTGCGTGTGTGCGCGTGCGCGTTTGTGTTGATGTGTATACGTGTACATGCATGGTTGCATATATATGTGCATATTAGGTATAATTATACTAATATGTCCATCTGTTCTAATTTAAATTAATTTTTATGCCTTTGTGCAACTGAAGATTGCTCTCCATTTTAAATTGATGTAATGATTTCATTGTTCAATTAAATGGAGTTGCATGAAACGATCGTACTGCATTACCTCTGGATATCCTTGTTGCATGATTTTATATATATATATGATTTAATCCATTTCTTTACTCTCTCAGTCTTATTTGCAGAAAGTTTGTATGTAGCATGGTGATCTGATTTCTATTATTTTAAAGATGGGTCCTGCCTTGAATATCAAGACACCCCCTCTTCCCAAGGTATATAAATTTATTGAAGTTTGTAAAGTTTATGAACTGACCATTTTTTTGCCGCTGCAAATCAGAAGGAACCACACTTCCACTGCTCATAATCACATCAACGGATAGCAACAGAAATACACAATTCTTTAGACATGAGGTGCTCGATGATAAAAGAAAAGCATCAATCCAAGCTCCTGATCCTGGAGATCTGTCTGGGAGTAATCGACCTCTGTCACATTGGTCAGCATCTTCAGCGAGCACATCAGCGTCCTCCTTCACCATCAATGCCATTTTGTGATCTCTGGCTCTCCTTCCGCTCGGATGACCAGTCTGAAAATGCGCCCTCTTTCGTTGCTGAAGCCAAGAGGTGGTTAAGCTGAGTTGTGGGAACCCAGTGAGAAAACAGAAAAAACGAAGCAACGAACGGAATCCCAGACCTCCATATTTTAGATATAAATGGGTCTGTGCCCGAGTTAGATCAGACAGATCGACGCTGGTAATGGAGGAAAACAATCCTTAACAAAGAATCGAACTGAGGAGACAGATGGCTGATTGCAATAAAGTATTGGAGAGCAAAAAGGTATATCATGCGAGGGAGGCTGAAGCTGTTTCGAAGCAGGAAGAAAACCCGTGTAGTTCGGTATTTTTTTATGATAGTCGTATGTAACAGAAATATTTTGTTTGACCCATTGGCTGACTCGTTTGAACGCCAGATGGAATTTCATAAGGAGCTTGTTCTGGTACCCGATTCAAGCCCTACCGAGGTCAACTGTCTGTCGTTCTTTCGAAGTAAAGCCTCAGCCCAGAGCTGTGGATATGCGGAGGTGTCTGAGCCGTGGTTCTCCACTTTTTGTTGCTCAGTGATTCCTTTCATCATAGAATGGCATTTTACAAACTACCCCTTCGCACGTTTTCTAAGTTTAAAAAATATAACATTACTAGCAGTATCGCCCGGCGTTGCTCGGGTTTGTAAGGGAAATAATTATATAAGCATTTTTAGAGATGTAAAGTATAATAGCCATCTCAATATGGCTAACCACAAAGGGGGAGGGGTGTTACTGTAGCTTTTTACGTTCTGAGATTTAATAATAAATTTTAGAGAGTTACTTCCCTTATATATGTCAAAAATGGATTAAAAATGGGAAAAATTGATGGTAAATTTTTTTTAAATCGTAGACTCATCGTAGACGCGCGCTAATACCCAGACGGTCTCGATATGAATCACGACTATAAGATACCCGGTTTTGGTTAAACTGCACCGCAAAATGTGGGAGTAGTTAGGAATCTAAATCGTAGGAGACAGACACACAACCTCACTTTTATATATAAAGATTTCCTCTATTTACATAATATTGAGGTCTCTTTCTTTCTTTTGTTATCTTACTGTTTTTACCAATATACATATATATATATATATATATATATATATAAATATATATATAGTTACAGAGATGTACTTGCATAGCAAGTGACTTGATCTGAGATTGTGTGCTGGAACGAAAACAGTTGCAGCGTTGAAGGTGTTTATAAGCCATTTAAGAAACACACAAAAACCGTTAGATTCACTTCAACATTTAAATTTAATTTGTCAAAATATTTTCGTCGCTTTGAGACCGCGACCTGTAGCACGATATTTTTGTCAGTGAACAGGTCGCGGTCTCAAAGCGACAAAATATTTTGGCAAATTAAATTTAAATGTTGAAGTGAATGTAACGGTTTTTGTGTGTTTCTTAAATGGCTTACAAACACCTTCCACGCTGCAATATATATAAACACACATATATATATATGTATGTATGTATGTGTGTATATGTGTATGCATGTATGCGTGTGTGTGTGCGTGTCTGTGCTTGTGATTGTCCTCCACCACTGCTTGACAACGAATGTTGGTTTGTTTACATCCCTGTCACCTAGTGGTTTGACAAAGGAAACAGATAGAATAAGTACAATGCTTACAAAACTAAAACTGGAGTTGATTCATTAAACTACAATTCTTCAAGGCATTGCCCTAGCATGGCCACAGAGCAATGGCTGGAAAAAGCAGAAGAATAAAAGAATTGAGGGGGACCTCTACATGGTAGCTAGACCTGGTAGAAATAGCAGCAAAATTTCCCCCAAATCACACCTTACTGTCTTATCTATGTATATATGTATGTATGAGCCTATGAGGGAGACCCCTACATGGCAGCTAGACATGGTAGAAATAGCAGCCAAATCTCCCTCAAATCACACCTTACTGTCTTATCTTTCTGCTACTTGGATATAGGTGTTATATTCGTCTAAAAAAACTTTCCTGTCACACACTCACGCACACACACACACACACACACGCACCGTCACACACACACACGCGCGCGCACACACACACACACACACACTCACACACACGCACGTTAGCTTACAATTTTATTTATATATTTGCGTGTCTGTGTGGAAAGAGGAAGTGGGACGCAGAGTGAAAGAATCACTCACTACAGTAAGTCAATTACTTTCATTTTATTCGTTGCCCACTGTGTGTGTGCGTTTGCGTGTGCTGTAAACCAGACTAAGAAAAGCATTTGACACACACACCAGAATGTGAGTTTTCTGTAAATTTTGCTTAACTGGAGTTTAAATTTTAAAAACTGGACCTGGTATGACGCGATGCATTGTACTCTTAAAAATGCAAAGTAAATTGTAATTGAAGAAATCCTATATTGTAGATTTGTATAACTCCCAAAGGGAGGCAGATAAAATCTGCCTTTTATAATAAGAGATTAAACTGAAAGTAATTTTGTGCAGTGGTTTATTTGTTTTTATAATATCTGACCTAGCGTGAGCCTCATTTCAGAAGATATTTACATGTACTTGTGTCCCCTATCCAAAATTATTATAGGAATAAATAAAAACAAAAGCTTATTATGATGAAATCACATTGGATCTTGGCAGCCATGTTTTCAGCTCATTGCTAACACAATGTCCTTCTCAATCTAATACTAACGGACATTAAAAAAAGATGTTTAATTTATCTTTATTGTTATCTGTATTGTTCTTAGAAAAACCACAGCCCTTCTAAACAACCAGTGATTCCCCTTGTGTCTACCTTCTGATTTCACAATGTCCACTGCTCCTTAGGTTAAGAAGTTCTGTGTTAGAGCGACAGATGAGATGCTGTGTTGTTTCTGTTCCAGCTCCACGATGACCGCTGACAGCATCTGGGATAATACCGGTGCCGAGATGTATCAGCATTTGCCTTCCCGTTGAGAAACAAATAAGTCATAGAAATAAGATACTATCAAACACGGGCATCTGTTAGTATTCTCCCAAAAGCCTCCTTACCCAGATCTAAGCTAAGTTGAGGAAATTTTCAGCTGCAGTTCTTGGGTTTCATTGGCCATTCGGAGCCTCCTTCCCTAGATTGTTACTCTTAAAAGACGAGATGGTCATAGCTGGACTGCCCCTGATCATAGGTCTGTTCCATCAAGGTTGACATGAGGAAAAAAAACAACAACACTCATGTCTGTGAAAGGAAATAAACAAGAAAATTAATTAAAAGTGTTGTTGTTTAGTTAATGACTAGCAGTATCGCCCGGCGTTGCTCAGGTTTGTAAGGGAAATAACTATAAAGCATTTTTAGAGAGTTATAGCCAAAAAATAGCAAAAAAATGGGGAAAAAAAATGATGGTAAATTTTTTTGAGAGTTAAAAAAGGTGGAGTTGCGTCCCCTAGACGGTCTGTGGTTTGGGTTTCCGATTCTCGACCCCATGTCGAATTTACCGATTTTTTTCAGAACTGAGGGAACTTTTCAAAATTTTCGCTGCGTTAGTTTTGAATTATGACATTGGGCTATGTGTGTGTCAAGTTTCATCAGAATCGGTTGAAAGCCGTGGTCAGAGTGAGGGTACGAGAAAACAGACACACAGAAAACGCACAGACAAACTGCCGTTTATATAGAGAGAGATTTCTGAGGTTGATAACTTTATATTTGCTGTATCAAAGGAAACTCTCGGTCAGTCTTCCTTAGCGCTGCTCATTCAACACAACCTGATTTCAACGGAGTATTTGATTATATTGACGATTGGCTTGAAAGAAACCTGTGATATTCCAATTTATGTATATTTTCCCAATTGATTACATTCATTAAATAAAGATTTCTTCTTTCTTCTTTTTTTCTATAATTCAGGTCTTGTCGCTAATGATAGCAATAGATTTTTTTCTCTCTCTCTCTCAAAGCTATTTTTTTGTTCTCAATTCACCTTGTTAATTAGTCGAAACGAGAAGTTGTGAGGATAAGTATTGATTACACAATCTGGCCAAATGTTCTGAGCTCAAATCTGCAGCTGAAACCTTATTGTACATAAAAGCTCGATACATTTGCTGTTTGGAAATATGAATGTTGCCAGCAATAGACTATCGGTGTGTCCAAGGGAGAATAATTTCTCATCTGGATGGATGAAAGGCAAAAGGATAAAGTCTTTCTGCACCATAGTAAAGCTGGCGTATTCTTTGGAATAATCATATTAACTTCGTATTTAAGGTTAAGGGAACCTTTGACTGAACCTGATGATTACAGTGATAAAGATTTTGATACTTTTCAACGTTTGCCACTTTAGTCAATAGTTTATGATGCAGCGAAGGAAGACTATACGCAAGAAATAAGAGCTAAATATATTGGGTTGTCCGGAAATTTTGTGCCGATTTATAGTAGCTTAACTTTCGACTTATTTTAGAACATGGTTGAGTCCATAAAATAGGATTTGATTACACCTCCATTTAGAGCACAGTTTAAGCTATCTTTTCGTGGAAGAAGGTTTATGTTCCTAGAACCTGTGTTAATTTTGTAACCCTTTAAAGTGGAAGATAAGAAAGTTCATTTCCAGCACTTGATGCTTTGGGAACCAGACAAAAATTGCTTCAGCTCGGTTGGGATGTGTTACCCCCACCCTCCCTATTCCCCAGATATTGCTCCTTCGGATTTCCACTTATTCAGGTCTCTGCAGCATAGTCTTAATGGTAAAAGTTTCAATTCCTTGGATGACGTAAAAAGATACCTTGATGAATTCTTTGCCATGAAACCACCTCAATTCTGGGAAGAGGGTATTTTCAAGTTAAAAGAAAGATGGAGACGCATTGTACTACAAAATGGTTCATATTTGGTTGATTAAAAATGCGATGGCAAGTATTTATTGACCTTTTGCTTTCTTTTAAAAATCGGCATGAACTTTTCGGACAACCCAATACTTCATACCAAACCCTACTCGGTTATACAGTTCTAAAAAAAGGCGGGAAAAGACTAATGGTTACGGCTTGATCCGTAGGTTTGCTCCATCAGTGCTGAGTTGGCGCTAAACGACTGCCATCGATAAAAATCAAACTTTCCTGTAAGAAATGATAATTCTGCCGAGGTCTTTGGTAAATTTATTTTTCAATTTGAAAGTTATTATAGACTTAACGAAGCTTGATAAGAACGATAAATGGGAATCATTTTTAAGTCTGTGGCGATACGGAAGCTGGTTGCTTTGATGAAATAGAGCGGCATGAATTAGGAAAGAATAGAGTGGAAATTACATTACACACCAGACAAGAAGAACAAAAAAAATGTTTATTGTATCTAAATTTGTATCAGTAAAAATATACTCGTGAACGAATAAAACTATATTCGTTGTATGATTTCGGCGTTGCAGACAAATATCGAAATGTTGTAAAATTCTTATTTCATCTACAGAAGAGTTTATTAGAGGCGCCTTTTACCAAAGGCTACACACACGGAAATCGATCAAAATACAGTTTGCCATAACATTTTCTTGTCTCATAAACCTGAGAAGACCTTCGTGTTGTATGATGATGTTTCTACATTCTAAATGTGAGTCCACTATCAACGTTATAGCGAATGCTTATGGTCAATCGTGGAATGAAATCAGTTTCAGTTTAGGCTAATACTTATAGACTAGGAGTTGGTTAAGTCGACAATATTGACTCTCAGGATGTATGCGGCTATCTAAGAAGTTGCTAATCACCTGACACGGTTTTGAACATTAAAGGGGCTAAATTATTAGCGAACTAAATCTGGAAGAGCTTGGTTATAACTCATTAATTTCCAGCCAATTATTGGTACAATAACTATCAGGCTGTGCAAAAAGTAAGCAACGTTTTGAAATATGAAATTCATCACAATATATTTCAACAATGCGGACGTTTTATTCATCAAAATAAGTACCATTACAATCAACACATTCTTGCCAACGGGTTACAAGTTTGTTTATTCCAGTAACATAAGAATCTGGAGTTCTGGAACTGATGAACCCTTTGAATGAACTTTCAGCATCGATTTGATTTTGAAATCCTTCTCTCGCAGGAAACCATCAAGGTGCTTGAAAAAGTGGTAGTCGGTAGGAGAAAGGTCTATGGCATAAGCTGGGTGGGAAGAACTTCGTAGCCAAGTTCTGTCAACTTCTGGAGCATCATTAGTGAAACATGTGGTCGAGTATTGTCAAGAAGAATGATTGGCCTTCTTCTGTTGACCAGTCTGGGATGGAGGAGTAGCAGTTTTTCGTTCACTGGTGAAAGATATTCAGATCTTTCGAGAAGAAACCGTTCATCCGGACAACGGATTCGATATCGCTATACATAGTTTGGATCCAGCTACGGAAAGTTGGGCCCAGTCTGACCGCCCGAAGGACCGTCGCCAGATACCGATGGTCAACCATATCGAATGCCTTAGTCTGGTCCAAATTCACTAGTGCTCCACCCTTGCTAGGAACTTTACTAACCCGATCTAAGGTGTAGCGAATGAGGTGAAGGTTGTCGCATATCGTCCTTCCTGGGATAGCGCATGTCTGCGACTCTCCCACCAGGTCGCGCACGACAAGCCTCACTCTCTTAGCTAGCACCTTGGCCAAAATCTTTAACTCTGTGTTTAGCAGGGTTATGAGCCGGAAATAATTAATGTTATCCCCCTTGTTCGGGTCCTTCCTGATCAGTGTTACTACTCCCCGGTTCATAGATTTGGGAATTCTCCCATTCTGCTGCCAATTCGCGTATACACCGGCCAGTATGTCCCCGAACAAGTCTGGCATACTTTTATAGAATTTGTACAGTAGACCATCCAATCCCGGCGAATTGTCCACGGGGCACTCGGAAAGCATCTTTTATAACCCCCGCGGCTGTGATCAGCCCTTCATAGTGCCCAGCCTCACGCGCCGAGATACGCGGGCCACGGACTAGGAAGTCCCGCGGGGCACTCTCATGGTCCAGCGCCCCGTCGCTCCCGAACAACGCGGTGAGGTGCTCGTAAAAGACCTTACACATCTCTTCCTGTCTTGGATCTCCTGTCCATTTTCATCGACCAAAGACCTTATCGTAGCTTCAATGCCACATTGGGTTTCTACCGAGCGAGCCCACCCGGCAATGTTGATACCCTCGAGGCCCAATGCACGTACTTTAGCCTGAACCCTGCATCCTTCGTGTTTGGAATTGAGGTGTCGGTCCAAGACCGATCTCGCCGCCAAAACTTGGGGTGCAGAGCCCACTCTAAGCGCCTTTTCTGAATCCTTAACTAACTTCCCTTCTACTCTAGCCTGTTCTAAACTTAACTGTTTACTAAATCTAATTGACTCAATTTTTAAGGCTCGTTTTAGGGCACACCACCACCGGTTATTGCCCTCATTACTAATTAATCTGACTCCGATAAGTTTCGCAAGCCAAAAGGGATTTGTTCAACTTCCAGTAACCAGATCCCTGTCTTTGTAACTTATCTATATGCATCCTACACGTCACTAATTTGTGATCCGTATAGGAGACATAGGTAAATTGTGGACAGATAAAACTAAACTTATCTCTAGAATTAACTATAATCCTATCTATGTAAGACCTGAAGGATCCGTCGTTGTTACTCCAAGTTCACATTGGAACGCTCGGATTATCAATCACGTGGAACTGTAGCGGTTCATACTCTGGATATTTTGTGGTTGGGGTTCGAATCACTACCGTGCCATGTTGTTGATAAACGACATCTTAATGATAGAGTTTTCAGCAAAGATTTGTTGAAAACCAATGTTACATATGAAAAAAATTGACAAAGAAATAAATTCTATTAAATAGTATCAGCAATATCACCCCTGGCAAATAAATCATCAGAAATTTCTTTTTAGTTCTGTTAATGGACTCACCCAACGATTGATAGCGATAGTGAGTTGTTTTTCATCCGGGAAGATATTATGAAAGCACTTAATATTACATCATATTTCAAAATCATCTCAAAGGGCGAGGTTTATTGATGGAAACAAGCTTAATACAACTGAGAAAAAAATATGTAAACATTGAAACAATTGTTACCTAGCGACAGAAGTTTTTACTGTCTGCGAAATATCTGATTCTGCTATCTTGGGAATTCTTGCATCATCACAATTTCAATAACTTTAAATTGAATTAAAAGGTAAACTGCCTCCCCAGCTGTGTCAGTTGTTTGTGTTGACTTAACGAGAATAACAAAAGCAAACATTTCAAAGTTGGTTCGTCATATGATTTGAAAATGCTCAAAGTGAAAATGAAAATGCAAGGGTGAATGGTTACATCGACAAATGATAGACGGAAGAATTGAGTCGGGGTTTCATAGAGTTATTCAAGCATAGATTCTATCAACCTGTACAATATGAAACGAATCTATTCGAAAATGTGGCTTTTGTAAACGGTTACTTGTTACAATAAGTACGATTTGATGTTAGCGGACGATTTGAAAGTTACGGGAGTTTGTTTGGTACAATATCGATCTCGACGGGAGGTGATTGGAAATAATGACAGCTCAAACATGACTACTACAATTGCAACAAACAATCTGAATCGATAGAAAAATAAATAAATAAAAAATTGTGTATTTGAACGACTTTTTTTTACACTTGTCTAAAAATATCAATGACTATTTCTTTTTGTTTGTGCTTGTACCACGAAACAATACAACCTGTGCATTCATTGAAGTTATTGGTGAACAGGGACATCGAAGAGAGGATTCTGTAGTCTTGACAAGGAAATGAGAAACATTTTAGTGCTTGTCTGCCTATAAAAATATACCTTCAAAGGTATACTGGTGTAAGGAAAGGCATTTGGCTATAGAAACCAAGCAACAACAACAACAAAAAAACGCAACCTATAAGTGAAATGTGATCTTCTGAACCATCAAAGATGGCAATAACCCTAAATTCAGACTGTGGCGTCCCATTCAGTCCATGTATAGCAGTATGAAAAGTGGCTTTAAATGATGAACCCCTTCCAAATACTCATGACTATTAATTTCTGATTTGATTTTGGCACTGCAAACCAAAACTATTCTGTTTTCGCTTTTAGATAATCTTCGTTATTCTGCTTTACAGCCAGATAATGAGTGCAGAGTGAGAGCACCCAGCTGTCAGTTGATACAAATCTACAGGCCATTATTTATTCTTTTTTACTCAGTTTGTACAATTGTTAATCTGTAAATATCTCTTCTTTGGAGGAATCAAATTTCAAACAATATTTTCTAACACGAGCATATTTCATAAAATGACGTTAAAGCCACAATTAGAATGTTGATTGAATGATAAAAGCACATCTTTTAATGTGTTCTTTCAGCTAGTCAAAAGGGTTGTTTCTTAGAATTCAATCATCTTCCTTCATGTAGTAAATTTGCTCAAACAAAGATACCCCACCCCTTTTTTTTTTTACTTAATAACAACTGAGAATCCCAGGGATGTTAGATAATATTGAACGTAAGACCCTGTTTTATATCTTTGTTCATCGTTAATGTGAACAGAAAACACTCAAGCATAACACGCCAATTTATAAGGTATGATTGTGGTATAAAATCGTCTACACCTACAATTTCTTCCTTTCCTTATACTTCATATATATATTGTAGCATGAAACAATTGTACTACACTACCTTGGATATCCTTGTTGCTTATTTTGATTATATATATATATATATTTCTTTATTTGTGTATTAAGGCTACCATTGGTTTCATGTTAAGAAAAATATCTTAATATCTTAACAATTCTTCAAGCCGCTCACATGTAGGAATGGTGTTCATCTCCATTTTGGATGGGAGGTGAACATGTGATTGGTTTGAAAAGATTTTAAGATATTTTTCTTAACATGAAACCAATGGTAGCCTTAATACACAAATAAAGAAATTTTATCTACCAATGCAGTGTTGAGTACTCATTCTCGTTGTTCGACATTTACGTATATATATACATATATATTATTGTGTCTGGGGAAAGTCATTCTGTTTTAATACCTTATTAATTAACACACTCACCGGTTCGATTTCATTTTTATTTTATTTTATTTTATCTAGTTTCAGCTCACGAGCTGTGGCCATGCTGGGGCACCGCCATTTGGTGTAGCTACATGATTTTACTTCACGAATGCTTTTTAGCAATTGCCATTTGGTGCATGAGAGAGTTCGATGCAGCTGCCCTCATCCGCACCTCCTGCCGTGAAGTTGGTTCATCTGGGATACCTGACAAGAAGAGATCCAGTTTTATTTTAAAGACATCTGCATCTACCCCATGCAGGTCTCTCAGGTTCTTCGGGAGGATATTGAAGAGCTGTGGGCCTCTGAAGCCCAGGCTATCACAGAATCTTGTCCTACATCTTGATGGCAAATTTGGAGTCCTTGGCACTGTGCAGTGGCGCCCAGTTCTGGCATTTGTGTAACTCTCGATGCCAAAGTTTGGGTCAAGTCCTTCTAGGATCTTCCAGATGTATATTATGGCATATCTTTCTCGCCTACGCTCTAAGGAATAGAGTCTTAATCTCTTGAGTCTTTCCCAGTAGCTTATATGCTGCACAGAGGCTATCTTCTTCGTGTATGCAATGTCTTCAATAATCGTTGACTCTGTCCGTTATTGGAGTTGCATTCCTTTTGTTGTTTGTTTGTGCGCATGTGTGTGCGTCAGTGTGCATGTGTATGTATGTATGCGCGTGTGTGTATGCATATATATATGTACGCGTGTGTGTGCGTTTGTATGTATGTATTCTGCATATTCATGTGTTTGTGCGTGTGTGTATTTGTGTGAGTACCTCTGTCTTGTTTGAGTGTGTCTATGTGTATCGGTTTGTGTGACTATGTACGTGCGTCTGTTATGCATGGATGTCTGTCTCCATATGTATCCTTGTTTATGCGTGTGAAGTGTGCGTGTGTGCCCATGGTCGTGTGTTTCAATCTTCTTTTGTGTATGTGTGTGTGTGTGCTTCTTTGTCCGTATTACCTATGTACCTGTCTATTTATCTATCAGGTTACTTACATATCCATTTACCTACTTATATACGTCTACATAACAACTTACTAACAAATCTGCATATGTATAAACTGTGTGTATCGGGTATCACTACCTACTATGTGTATCTCCTATTTAGTATTGAGGATGCTTAATTTATGAGGACGTACTCAATGCAGATGTCGCGTTGACCCAGTGTGCCTCTATGTTGATCTTTGGCATGTTGGAAGAGTATGGAGGACTGTTTTTTGTTGTCATATTTTCTTAAATGATCATTTAGTCTTCCTGCAATGTTTCTAGATGTCTCACCAGTGTATGTCATGCTCTTGTCTTTACAAGCACCCTCTATGCACCTTATGCTGTAGACTACATTTCTACTTCTACAGTTAATGCCACGGTTAATCTTATATACCCTGCAGTTCTCATTGATGCATGCGGGTACGTCCTACATAATTCTGATCTGATAGAACTCCCTGGCTTTTCAATGGTCTTAATGTTGAGTTTGGCCTCCTTCAGAGCTTTCCTAAATATTTGGGCTAATTCTCCATGGGCTGTGGCCTCTACAAACATCACTCCTTGATATCTAAGTCTGCTATCAGTATGTGATTTTCATGCTGTGTGACAAAGCTGAGTTCTTGTGAACAACATATTTAGAAGCTATTTTCCTTGAGGCATTGGATCATCTTTTCCACTTTTTTGGTGGAATTCTTTGTCAGAGAGTTTGCTTCTTTTTCTTCTCTGCTAACGAACGTTATTTGAAATATTAGAAATTCACTTCTCGCAGTAGACACAAACTTACAAAGTGCAAGAGATTGAAACTAACTACTATAAGGTCTCTTATAGATACGCGTATGGCTGAGTGGCTGAGATTGTGTGGCAATCATATAGTTATAGGTTTTGATCCTAGTTAGTGGCACTATGAGCAAGTGTATTCTTGTTTCATTATTGCCCACAAGGGGCTAAACATAGAGGGGACAAACAAGGACAGACAAAGGGATTAAGTTGATTACATTGACACCAGTGCGTAACTGGTACTTAATTTATCGATCCCGAAAGGATGAAAGGCAAAGTTGACCTCGGCGGAATTTGAACTCAGAATGTAATGGTAGATGAAATACCGCTAAGCATTTCGTCCGGCGTGCTAACGTTTCTGCCAGCTCGCTGCCTTCAAAAGTGTATTCTTTTATAGACTTAGGCATAGTGAAGCCTGTAAGTGAAACTGGGTACATGGAAACCCATTAAAAGTTCTGTGTCTGTTGCAGGTATTCAGTGGGTAGACTTAACTTGTCATTCTGTTCAATGATAGCATCCAGGCTTTGGGTACCTTTAGTGGAGTTCACTCTTTCACAGACATTTAAACTCAGTCTTCATTCTAAAGATAATTCAAAGTTCATGAGTTCATCTATTTTCTCTACCAATTGTGGAGAACCAGATAAAAAGAAATCACATGTGCTACCATTCCTTCTCTGACTTGGACATCAAAAATTTCTAAAAATTTGCAACTTACTCTTTACTCTCTCTTTTACTTGTTTCAGTCATTTTACTGTGGCCATGCTGGAGCACCGCCTTTAGTCAAGCGAATCTAACCCCGGGACTTATTCTTTGTAAGCCTAGTACTTATTCTATCGGTCTGTCTTGCTGAACCGCTAAGTTATGGGGACGTAAACACCAGCATCGGTTGTCAAGCGATGTTGGGGGGGGGGACAAACACAGACACGCAAACACATACACACACATACATACATATATACGATGGGCTTCTTTCAGTTTCTCTCTACCAAATCCACTCACAAGGCTTTGGTCAGCCCGTGGCTATAGTAGAAGACACTTGCCCAAGGTGCCATGCAGTGGGACTGAACCCGAAACTATGTGGTTAGTAAGCAATCTACTTACCGCACAGCCACTCCTACGCCTTGTTCATCAACTATAATAAAATTTGTAATAATATCTAAATATAAGTGTTTTTGTATTTTTTCCAGATATTTTCTGTGGTGTCACTCGTGTGTTTAACAACGTCTGGAAGACATGAGGGAGGTTACCTGTCTTTGCCGCTCTGTTGGCATTTTCGTATCATGGTTTTCATTTTGGTTCTCACTCTGCTCAGCAGTTTTGTTGTCTGGACATTCCACGCTATCGGACTTTCCAGTGCATTCCCCATCAATTGGTACTTCCTTGTAAGTATTCACAAAACTACCATTTTTCTGTTTCCTTCTTTTCCTCTTTCTCATCTTCCTTCCTCTTCTATCCATCTGTGAACATGCATTTGGCATTGCAAAGGGCAAAACCTGAACCACACCCTTATTTACCAGTTGGACACAGGATACTAGTTATTACAGACCCTGCTCAGATATGTAACTTTGTTACACATGTAACAAGCCACTGACACACACTCACACCTTATATAAAACCATTTGAATGAGCCGATGATGGAACCTTTAAATGGTCCCTTGACCTGCTAGAAATAGCAGCCAAATCTCAAATTATACCCAGCCAGCTCAAAAAAAAGAAAGAAGGAAGTTTTTAGACAACTTTGATCATAGTTCTGTTCAAACAAAACTCACCTTTGACTAAACCCTCTAAGTGCGCTCCCCTGACTTATCTCAGTTTCCTCATTATGTCTTGTCCCAGCACACTCTTCAGAAAACACTTTAATCAGTTTCTGTCTATCAAATACTCTCACAAGCTTTGGTCTGCTCAGGGCTACAATGGAAGACACTTTCCCAAAGTTTCGTGCAGTGGGACTGAACCTGAGACCACATGATTGGGAAGCAAGCTTCTCAGCCATGCCATGATGATGATGATTTTTCATCTTTTATCTTTTACTTGACTATGGTCATGTTGGGGCACTGCCTTGGAGAGACTTAGTTGAAAAAATTGACTCCAAAAACCTGGTTCTTATTCCATTGGTCTCTTTTGCTGAATCACACCAACACCAGTTGTCAAATGATGACGGGGGACAAACACTGACACAAAAACACATACATGTATGTGTGTATATATATATATGATGGGTTTCTTTCAGTTTCCATCTACCAAATCCACTCACAAGGCTTTGGTTGACCCAAGGCTATAGTAGAAGACACTTGCACAAGGTGCCATGCAGTGGGACTGAACCCAGAACCGTGTGGTTGGGAAGCAAGCTTCTTAACACACAACCATGCCTGCTGTTACAATGAGAATTTCTTAAAAAAATATCTGAAGTGCAAGACATGCAGATTCAAATATTTTCCTCAAGATTATGAAGGTAATCTTTTCAGAAACAGAAAATGATGGTAATTTCTTAATGCTGGTTAATGGTTTAGGGATCTCAAGTTCTTTGGGGAGAGCTAGAGCCAATTAAAAGGGTACTTATTACATGACTGGTGCTTATTTTCTTAACCTTACAGAAAGTTCAGGTAATTTTTGCCTCCCAAAGCAGACTTTAGACTTGGAATATACACAAACGAAACTAAATACTGTAATTAGTTCATTGTTCTACCATTTTAAAACTCTGCCGATCCCAAGCAGAAAATATTTTACTTCTTGACTAACTCGGATTTTCAGCTTTTCTTTTCATCAAATCTAGAGCTGATGAAATTATGCACCACTAAAGATTTTGTTGCTCGTGAATTGGCAGAGTTATTATCCAGGTAAAATGCTTAGTGACACCTTGTCTGTCTTCACATTCTGAGTTCAAATTCTGCCAAAGTCAACTTTGCCTTTCATCCTTTCGAGGTTAATAAAATAAGTACCAGTTTTGTACTGGGGTCGATGCAGTCGACTTACTCCTTCTCCGAAATTGTTGGCCTTGTGCAAAAATTTGAAATCAATATTTCTGTTGAAATCATCATCATCATTGTTCGACCGTGGTTGAGACAATGGAGTTTACTATGTTACGCCAGACTTCACGGTCCATCATAGCATTACAGAGGTCCTGTTGCTGGATGCCTGTATCCCTGGAGATTATATCAGGGTAGGAGAGTATGCACTCTCTGGTATCGCGAGCAGATGGCTTCCAGAGGAGAAGAGTAGAAATTACCTCGTTTTCAGCTCTACAACAATGTCCTGCAAACTGGACTCTCCTACCTTTCATAAGAGATGATACAGGTGGTAATTTCCCATATATTTGTACTTTGGTTGGATGACGCTTCCACGAGAGATTTTGAGCTCTCATAAGGAGGCGAGTGTAGGTTCCATCCAACCGCCTCTCAAGCTTCTTTGATAACGTCCAGGTTTCTGAGCCATATAGTAGAATTGGTTCGACTGTGGCTTTGAAGATTTTAAGTTTGAAATCTCTACTTAGATTTGAAATACACTGTTTTTGGTTCAATTAACTTTGAAGATAACGAAGAATTTAGTCAAATAACTTGAGCATTATCAAGATAGTATTTGGAACATATATTAACAAGAAATTTTGATGAAAGTTTATAATTTCGGTGACTTTAAAACAGTGTATTTGTGTCATAGAACTAAGTGTAGTCTTAGACTGCACAAGGCCGGAAAGTTTTGGAGAGGGGGGGTGTCGATTCCGTCGACCCCAGCACTCAACTGGTACTCATTTTATTGACCCTGAAAGAATGAAAGGCAAAGTCAACCTCAGCAGAATTTGAACTCAGAATGTAAAAACGGACATAATGCTGCTAACCTTTTTGCCTGGCAAGCTAACAATTCTGCCAACTTGCTATCTTTAGGTATGTTAATATCGGTTTCAAATTTTGGCACAAGGCCAGCAATTTTTGGGAGAGTGGGTAAGTTGATTACATTGACCCTAGCGCTTAACTGGTGCTTATTTTTTGACACTGAGGTGATGAAAGGCCAAGTCGACCTCAATGGAATTTGAACTCAGAACATAAAGATGGCCAAAATGCTTCTAAGCATTTTTCCCAACATGCTAACAGTTCTATCATCTCACTACCTTTAGGCAGGTTAATATCAAAAGGGATAGTAGGTGTCACTTCGCCTTGTATAACCAAGTCCAAGGAAATCAATATTATTAACCATGTTACAAACAATAACTCTGAGCACTTTTTCAAACTCCATCTGTCTAACACCCGTGGACATGTTTACAAAGTCAGAAAACAGCACAGCTCCCATGACTTTAGGAAACATTTTTTCATGCTGAGAGTTGCTGAAGCATGGAACAAACTGCCGGCATCAGTTGTTAGTTTTTGGAGCACTGCATCCTTCATAACTTCCATGCTTCCTGAGATTCGTCAACACTACACCTGATTTTCTCCCCTCCATACACACGCAAGCATGTATCTGACTCATACACTGTTTGCTTCCCAGACATTTGTACATTACTGCATATGCTTTATATGCACTTTTGACAAGTTGTGGTGCACCTGAGCACTGTATACAATAATTTCATTATTATTATTATTATTATTTTTTTTTTTTTACTTGTTTCAGTCATTTGACTGCAGCCATGCTGGAGCACTGCCTTTAATCGAGCAACTCGACCCCGGGACTTATTCTTTTGTAAGCCCACTACTTATTCTATCGGTCTCTTTTGCCGAACTGCTAAGTAACAGGGACACAAACACACCAGCATCAGTTATCAAGCAATGCTAGGGGGACAAACACAGACACACACACGCATATATATATATATATACAACGGGCTTCTTTCAGTTTCCGTCTACCAAATCCACTCACAAGGCTTTGGTAGGCCCGAGGCTATAGTAGAAGACACTTGCCCAAGGTGCCACGTAGCGGGACTGAACCTGGAACCATGTGGTTGGTTAGCAAGCTACTTACCACACAGTCACTCCTGCGCCTAATATAATAATAATAATAATAATAATTATTATTATTATTATTATTATTGACCAAAAAAAAGGAAGGCCATCCTCATGTCTCATTAAACCTTGACAAACAACGGCATTACTGACCGTACACTTGTCTCACATAATTTCCCCAGCATGTTTTAATTTATTCAGTACTTCACTTTTTCTGTCATAGCAACATCATATTTTATTTGCTTTATATTTATTACTGTTAATTCTGTTTTATAAATACGTTTTTCTCCTCCTCCCAGGACATGATTGCTTACTCCATATTCGCATTTCTCTACCTTGTTGGAGCTTCCCTTGTGGCCAGCGCATTTGATTTTTATGAGAAAATGCAAGTGGGCGTCACTCACCAAACTATACAGCAACTGATTTTATCAGTGGTAAGTGCAACTTAACTCCTGAATAGACTCATTGACATTTCACTGTCCGCTCCTACAGCTTTTCATATTATATTATCTCTTCTCTCTATTCTCAATTGTCATTTTCTCATTATTTATTCATATCTTTAATGAAACTTACTTATCTGCTACTCAGTCTGGTCCAACTGCTGTGGTGTTGCAGCTCTCTTTTACACACCCACATGCACGCACTCATGCATACATGCATGCATGTATGCGTGCACATGCACACCCATGCACATATGCGACTGTGTGGTAAGAAGCTTGCTTTCCCACCACATGGTTCTGGGTTCAGCCCCACTGCGTGGCATCTTCGGCAGGAGTCTTCTGCTATTGCTTTGCACCAACCAAAGTCTTGTAAGTGGATTTGTTAGATGGAAACAGAAAAGAAGCCCATTGTATGTGTGTGTGTGTGTTTGTGTTTGTGTGTGAGTGCATGTGTCTTTGTGGCTGTGTTTGTCACCCACCACCATTTGAAAACTGGTGTTGAGGTGCTTATGTCTCCGTAAATTAGCAGTTCTGCAAAAAAAGATCAGTAAAATAAGTACCAAACTTTAAAAAAAAAATTAAGTACAGGGTTCTATTCAGTTGACTAAAGAAATTTCTTGAAGCTGGTGCCCCAACCTAGCTGCAGCCTAATGACTGAAACAAGTAAAAGATAATATATCATCATCATCATCATCATCATCATCGTTTAACGTCCGTTCTCCATGCTAGCATGGGTTGGACGGTTCGACCGGGGATCTGGGAAGCCAGAAGGCTGCACCAGGCTCCAGTCTTATCTGGCAGTGTTTCTACAGCTGGATGCCCTTCCTAACGCCAACCACTCCGTGAGTGTAGTGGGTGCTTTTTACGTGCCACCTGCACAGGTGCCAGGCGAGGCTGGCAACGGCCACGGTCGGATTGGTGTATTTTATGTGCCACCGGCACGGAAGCCAGACGAGGCAGCGCTGGCATCGGCCACGAGTCGGATAGTGCTTTTTACGTACCACCAGACCAGGGATCCTGGCTGGTTCAATTCGATTTCGATTTCGCTTGCCCCAACATGTCTTCGCAAGCAAGGGGGTTGGCATGGGTGCCTGTCGTACGGTCAGATTGGTGTATTTTACGTGCCACCGGCACGGAAGCCAGTGGAGGCGGCGCTGGCATCGGCCACGAGTCGGATAGTGCTTTTTACGTACCACCAGACCAGAGATCCTGGCTGGTTCAATTCGATTTGATTTGATTTGATTTCGCTTGCCCCAACATGTCTTCGCAAGCAAGGGGGTTGGCATGGGTGCCTATATATATATATATCAAAATAAGCAATAAGGATATCCAAGGTAGGGTAGTACAATCGTTTCATGCTACTTCATTTCATTAAACACTGTAAGTATTACATCAGTTTTAAAATGTTGAGCAATCTTCAGCCACATATAGAATTTTTTAATTAAATGGACAATGCACATTCTTATCTTTATTTCGTTTGCCAACATTATAAAGAGGGTAGATATATAGACAGATATATAAAGAGGGTAGATATATATGTCTATATATCTAACTTCTTTATAATGTTGGCAAACGAAATAAAGATAAGAATGTGCATAGTCTGTTTAAATGGAAAATTCTATAAGTGGCTGAAGATTGCTCGGCATTTTAAAACTGATGTAATACTTACAGTGTTTAATGAAATGAAGTAGCATGAAACGATTGTACTACACTACCTTGGATATCCTTGTTGCTTATTTTTATTATAATCACTCCATTTGATTGATATGGATAATACCATACTAAATTCTGGTGCCTTTAACTTAAGTACCATATTCATCTGAATCTAAATTTTACTGAACTTATATATATATATATATATACGATGAGCTTCTTTCAGTTTCCATTAACCAAAATCCACTCACAAGATTTTAGTTGGACTGAGGTTATAGTAGAAGACATTTGCCCAGGGTCAATGCAGTGGGACTGAACCCTGAACCATATGGTTGGGAAACAAACTCTTCTTACCAAACAGCCATGCCTGCACCTTTGTATGTATGTGTGTGTGTGTGTTTTTGTGTCCCCCCCCCCTTGTCTTGACGTCATGTGACTGTTCTAAATGAATGTCATCAACATACCAGCAATGCCATTTGCTGCCAGTCTTCTGTGAAAAAACATTTTCTGGTTATGAGGAATTATTAGTGTGCTTGGAGACATGTGAGGATTGGTGACAAGAAGGTATCCAGCTGTAGAGAATCCACAGCAATGAATTCCATCTGGCCCTTGCACACATGAAAAAATGGATGCTAAAATGATGATGATGATGATGATAGCATACATATATAACTAAATACGTATGCAAACATAAAAAGTTTTTTTCTTTGTATCAGAAATGAAGAAGACATTGGAAGCCAGAAATGTTAACTGTCGCAACTGATCAATGGCGATGTTCATCATCATCATCACCATCGTTTAACATCTGATTTCCATGCTAGCATGGGTTGGACGGTTCGACCGGGGTCTGGGAAGCCAGGAGGCTGCACCAGGGTCCAGTCTGATCTGGCAGTGTTCCTACAGCTGGATGCCCTTCCTAACGCCAACCACTCCGTGAGTGTAGTGGGTGCTTTTTACGTGCCACCGGCACAGGGGCCAGAGGAGGCTGGCTACGGCCACAATCGGTTGGTGCATTTTATGTGCCACCGGCACAGGTGCCAGGGGATGCTGGCAATGGCTACAATCGGTTGGTGCTTTTTATGTGCCACTGGCACAGGTGCCAGGGGATGCTGGCAATGGCCACAATCGGTTGGTGCTTTTTATGTGCCACCGGCACAGAAGCCAGTCAAGGCGAGAGGCCAGTCATGTTGACGAAATAAAAATGATATTCAGACATTTAGAAGTCTGTAATGCATATATAAAATAGTTATTTCTTGGTCCAACTGTCTGTTTGTCCTCCATCCATCCGTCTGTCTATCCGTCCATCCATCCACCCATCCATCCACCCATCCACCCAGTGCTGTTTTCAGTCCCCAGACCATATTATCCCTGCTTACTGCTATCATGACAGAAATGGCTATACACGAGTGCAGGCCCCATGAGTCAGAGTGACTTTCCCAGTGCATCTCTCTCACCATCCTCTGGGGCAATGCCTTTCCCATTTTGTCTCCTAGAACCATGAGGCAGTTTGAATTACAGGAAATTGAAAGAATGTAAGAATTTCATAGTTCTATACATCACACATGAAACACCCCCCACCATACTTACATTCATTTTCAAATTGACCGGCTATCTTACTGCTTATCTATTCCATCCATCTACCTAACCACCTATCTATTCATCTATCCACCTATCCATCCATCCATCCATCCATCCATCCATCCATCCATCTATCCATCTATCTATCTATCTATCCATCTATCCATCTATCTATCTATCTATCTATCTATCTATCCATCCATATATCTATCCATCTATCTGTCTATCCATCTGTCAGTCCATCTATCCATCCATGTACAAGCATAAGAAGTTCACATTATAACCATGTGGTTTTGGGTTGAGTCCCACTGCCCTGACCCCTTGAGATAATGTCTTCTTCTATATCCCAAGATCAACCAGTGCCCTTTGAGGAAATTTGGTAAATAGAGGCTGCAAAGAAGCTCATTATATATAATCTTTTAATCTTTTACTTGTTTCAGTCATTTGACTGCGGCCTTGCTGGAGCACCGCCTTTTAGTCGAGCAAATCGACCCCGGGGCTTATTCTTTGTAAGCCCAGTACTTATTCTATCGGTCTGTTTTGCCAAACCGCTAAGTGACGGGGACGTAAACACACCAGCATCGGTTGTCAAGCAATGCTAGGGGGACAAACACAGACACACACACACACACACACACACACACACATACATATACATATATACGACAGGCTTCTTTCGGATTCCGTCTACCAAATCCACTCACAAGGCATTGGTCGGCCCGGGGCTATAGCAGAAGGCACTTGCCCATGATGCCACGCAGTGGGACTGAACCCGGAACCATGTGGTTGGTTAGCAAGCTACTTACCACACAGCCACTCCTGCACCTATATCTGTATATTTTCATAATTGTACATTACTAGTTGCTTTTTGCATCATGCTCAGGGAAGTAATTGAAAAAGTGGAGAGAGAGAGAGAGAAGAGAGAGAGTGAGATAAAGGAGAATAAGAGATGAGAGCCAATGGTGGTGGTCGTGGCAGGGATGATGTTCATTTGTTATTCGTGGTGGCAGTTGTTTGTTGGCAGCAGTTATGGTAGTCATGTGACACTAATGACACAGGTTGACAATAATTACCTGTCCTAAGATATATCTTAAATCACATAATGTATATATATTTAATTTCCGTCCACAAAAATAAAATAACCTGCTGTCAATTCTTTACTACTTCTAGAAACTACCACCACCTCCATTTAACCAACATTCGACAAACACCATCACCACAACAAACTGTTAGAGTTGTCAGTGGATGTATATATAGGTGGGTGTGTGCGTGTGTGTGTGTGCACGCTCACAGACATGTATGATGTGTAAGATTATAAGTCAGTATCGATTCAGCTGTTTCTTGTTTTCTTTTTATTATTTTTTTTCCCCTCTTATCTTTTACTGCTATCATCTCAATCAACATTTGTCCCAGTTTCCTCTTCTGTCTCTTCCTCCCTTTCTCCTTTCTCTCCCCCTCCTCTCCCTTTCTCTAAGTTGCCTGCCATTTGTTCTCATCTCATTGTTCTCAGTGTTTACTAGGGAAACCTATAGAATTTCTAATGGTTTTTGCTGTGTGGGTAAGGAGATAAAAATGAAGAAGGAGTTAGGAGCTAGATGAGAATGCAGTTCAGCAGGTAGGAATAGGGAATTCATTCAGCTAGCAAAAATGAGTAGTACCTGTATCTCTCTATATATAAACGGCAAAATGTCTGTCTGTGTGTGTGTGTGTGTGTGTGTGTGCATGTCGTTTATACAAATCCACAATTTTTCAGTTAGAGGGATCGCACTTTCTATGGTCATTCAAAAACCGTCCAAGGGTGGTCGTGCACATCTTTACATTTCCCCAGTCAGTCCGCAAAGCCATTAAAAAAAATCAATAGAAGTGACTTTTTTGTGAATTTTCTATCCAAAACCCAATCAAAATGCCCAAAACTTGATATGCCAATTGAATGCCAGCTAGCTGTATGTGATTGGTCGGAGATTTGGACAGTACTCGCGTGTATGTGCGCATGCATGCAGCTGTATATGCATGCACTAGCACTATGACTCAGCATTAATAATCAACCTTGTCATATTCTGTGTCATGCTGAATCTCCCTGAGAACTACGTTGAGGCTACACACGTCTGCAGATTGCTCTGCCACTTGCAAGTTAATTTCAAAAGCTGGCTGTTCTGTTGATTGGATCAACTGGAACCCTCATCTTCATAACTGACGGAGTCATCATCATCGTTTAACGTCCGCTTTCCATGCTAGCATGGGTTGGACGATTTTGACTGAGAGCTGGCAAACCAGATGGCTGCACCAGGCTCCAATCTGATCTGGCAAAGTTCCTACAGCTGGATGCCCTTCCTAACGCCAACCACTCCGAGAGTGTAGTGGGTGCTTTTTACGTGCCACCGGCACGGGGGCCAGTCCGGCGGTACTGGCAATGACCTCGCTCGAATCTCTTTACAAATGCCACCAGCACAGGTGCCAGTAAGGGGACGTTGGTAATGATTACGCTCGAATGGTGCCCTTTTAGATGCCACCGGCATGGAAGCTAGTTGACTGCTCTGGCAACGACCGTGCTCGGATGGTGCTCTTGGTACCCTTCTAGCGCGGGCACATGTGCCAGTAAGGTGACACTGGTAACGATCACCCTCGAATGATGCCCTTTTATGTGCCACTGGCACGGAGCAGGGAGGAATTAAGAAAAGGAGCAGTGTCTGGGTGTGTATGTGCAAGAATAGGAGCATATCTTGTGTCTGGAAGTAGGCATATGGTGTAGTGGTGTGTGGAGTTCTTGGAGTGTATATGTGTGTAGAAGTGTGATGTGTATTTGTCCCTTTTTTTTCAGCTCATTTACAGAGTATGTTTGATGTAAAAATTTAATTTTGTAACAACCACCAGGTTTTGTAATTGCTCACAGGCAGCAATATTCAAATGTAAAGAACCCTTTACCCACTGGCATTTAATCTGGCCATATCTGACCCAAATATTCTACCTGGTTTTATGCTGAAACCAGCCAGACCTGGCATCTAACAACTACTCTACAATATTATTCTAGAAACAACCGATTCCATCATTGAAATATTGAAGTTATGAGATAATGCAAAATTAATTCAAACCGATTTGAATAATTAAGCATTAACATTTGACAGAATAATTTGAATGCTAAAGGGTTAAAGTTCATCCAAATTATAGTTTTGGGACCTGCTTCTTTTAAAGAATTTGTATTTGAAGCAGGAAGAATAATTAACGATGGGCATTGTAGTGCTAACCCTTTGAACCCATGCATACACTTCTGTGGGCTCATTCTCATTAGACTATACTCCTGGGTGATGCAAAACAAAGGCAGCCACATGTTTTTTTTTTTTGTGTGTGTGTTTTATGGCTTGCTAATTGGTAGAAAATTCATTATTTTCAGCCATAAACATGATGTCATGTGGCCACCGACTTTTGCAGCTTCCTGGAATAGAATCAAATGAAATTTCACCTGCTAAATATATGTTTGCTGGTTCAAAAGCCTGAGCATTTTTTTTGTTACAAAAAATAAAGATTTATATTCTGTTGTGTCTGGGGAGAGTCATTTTCTTTTTGTGCCTTATAATGTAATACACTCACTGGTAAAATTTCCACTTATTTCTTATTTTTATTTTCCTAAAATTTTCATTGTGTCTTGCAACCTTTTCAAGAGTCTTGACTCTTGAAAATAAAAATAAGAAATAAGTGGAAATTTTACTGGTGAGTGTGTTAAATAATAAGGCACAAAAAGAAAATGACTCTCCCCAGACACAACAGAATATGCTTCAACACACGAACTCATATAAAGAATCTTGCAAACCAAATCCAAAAAACGAAAGATTTATATATTTTTAATGAATATTTTCTTGTTTATTTTTCTAGATAATTGGTTACATTTGTTTATTCTTGTATGGAACAACAGCTGTGATTGGTTACCGACAGTGGAGAATACAACTGAAACAGTACCAACATAGGAAACTATTGGAAGAGGACAACTATGAAGTGTGATCGATTTAGAAAGGAAAACTGATCATTTCAAAAGGAAGAGGATGAATTATTATTATTATTTCTCATGTTAGAAAAATCAACATTATTATTATATTATCACCAAAAAAATTTGATTAATGCCTACATAAAACATTCCCAACCCTTCCAAACAGTATTCCAAGTAGGTTATTTATCCTCCAGGATGCTTTGAATAGAGTAATAACTCTGTCAGTTGATGAGACCTAGCCGAGGCTTCTAGTTGCAGATTTTTACCAAGTCTATATCCTCAACCATCAGAAATCCAATTCTTTATCAGATAGACTGTATGCTAAAGTCTTCAAAAGTACAACCATACCATTTGTTCATTATCACCTAAAAGCTTCGCTAGATCAATTCACTGTACTTGAATCTTGAATATATAAAACCATTCTGAGACACTTTTTGAGTTTTTCTTACTTTATTTTTCATTTGTTTCCAAAAAGAAATTAAATGATTTCAAATACTAGCTTTGTATGTCATCATCATTTAACATCTATGTTCCATACTGGCAAGGGCTGATCAGGTCGTCAGCAAACAACAGGTTCTGTAATACATCATGCTCTAGTGTCTACTCTGGTATGGTTCCTTTGGTTGGATGCCCTTCTTAACACCAAAAACTTTGCACCATGTACTAAATGCTTTTTTTCATGGTCTCAGCACTAATAAAGTTGCCATGCAGCTTACAAGATTATGAACCCCACCAAAAGCAACTTTATTCTAAGAGGTGAGAGGTTAAATATGAGAGAAGGGGTCCAGAACAGAACAAGTTTCTTACAGCAGAAGGTGCACATCATGGTTTTTTTTTTTTGTTCCTTCTCGAGCCACGCCTGGCTCATAAGGGCCGGTTTCCCGGTTTCCTTGGTATATAGGTTCCCCACCTGGACAGTCCATCACAGGTGAGCTACAAGATGCAGGAGAAAAGAGTGAGAGAATGTTGTGGCGAAAGAGTCAGCAGAAGTTTGCTATTACCGTCTGCCAGAGCTGCATAGAGCTTAGGTGTTTTGCTCATAAACACACACATCACCCGGTCTGAGATTCGAACCTGCGATCCCTCAACCATGAGTCCGCTGCCCTAACCACTAGGCCATGTGCCTCCACACATCATGGTTATGAGGTGTGTAGGTGGATCCTTAAAGTACAAAGGGAGTAAAAGTGAATGGGGACAGAAGAACCAGAAGTGTGCATGTGAGAAGAGATTGCAAAAGAGTATGAGAGAGTGAAAGATGGAGAATGGGTGATGGTGGTAAATTGAATACTGTTGCCACCAGAATGTAACAAAGATGAAGTTTTGTTGCAGAGAAATGATTGAAGAACAGAACAATATTCATTATGAAGATGGGGGCATTTATTCAGTTGTTTATAATATTAGTTGTTACAAAATACAATTAGCAACTGTGATGAGTTGCTTGTGTGTACACATTGTTTGTAAATGCTGAAGAACAATTTCTGTGGAGCCATGATTCATTCTGTTTAGGAGCTTGTTTCATCTCTATGCTGCCAGCGAGAGGGAAGGATTAAAGTGCCTTTATAAATAGAGAAAAATTGTAAGTTTGCTCTTCTTTCAGCAGCTGAAATGACAAAGACAGAAAGATAGCTATATGCTTGTGTTTTGATATTGTTACCGAATAAACCAGGTGAATCTAAGACTATAGACTTTTGCAGTATTATCTCTTCTGACCTTTCTATGACTTGAGAAGGTTTTTGAGGTCAACTCATTCACATTAATCTCTTGAGTGTAGAGAGGAGAAAAACAATAGACCAGAAATTTGTTTGTCAATCTATAAAATTGTGGATTTGGTTTCAAAACCCTGCTTTGGCTATTCTGTAGCTGTTCACTACACTGTTGTTTTTGGTGTTGCTTTTGTTGTTTTATAACTCCATATCATCTCTGATCAATCAGAAGTGTTCATATTGTAAGCATTTATTTTTTTTTTTCAGACATGACATATCTGAACTAAACAATATATCTTTTTTTATAAGATGGTAGAGATTTGAGGGAGAACTGTTTGCTGTTTCTAGTAGGTCAAGTGACCACATAGGGGCCCACTGCATGGTGGTGGAGCCTGATTCACATCTTTTTCCTGTGGTCGAGGTGACCAAAGATTAGTGGCAACTCTCATGACAGCATTTGTCAAGTTAAAGCAAACTGGTTCTGGCTTCTTATTTAAAAATCAATACTTCCTGATAAATATCAGTCTTTCTGTTAAGTGTTGGAGATGTTTATAGAAATCCAAATCAGTCCACATATGACCAACACATAACCATGAAAGTATTTTACTGTGGACATAAGTAATATTTATGTCAAGTTTTGGCACATGGCCAGCAATTGTGGGGGAGGAGGTAAATCAATTACATTGACCCCAATAATAATAATAATAGTAATAATAATAATAATAATAATAACAATCCTTTCTACTAAAGGCACAAGGCCTGAAATTTTCAGGGAGGGGACTAGTTGATTACATTGACCCAGTGTTCCACTGGTACTTAATTTATTGACCCTGAAAGGATGAAAAGCAAAGTCAACCTCAGTGGAATTTGAACTCAGAATGTGCAGACATCTGGTTGATGGCAAAAAATGCCATAAAGATTTCTTTTAGGGAACTTGACTCTTGATGTTGCTGCTCTTTTTTAGACTTAAGTGAGCCTTGATTGATCAAAGTTCTGAGACTATTCTAGCTTCAATCATCCCATCTTTATATAAGAGACAACTGAAAAGTTTGTAGGCTGACCAAAATACTTTCATCGAATGGGATCAAATGAGGTTTATTTTTCAATGTAATACTCCTTACATTCCACACATTTCTTCTGTCAGTCTTGCAGTGCTTGGCTCACATTTGTGAAGAAGCTTTCATCCTGTTGGTTAAAAATGTCATCAACAGCAGATATGGCATCATCATCATCATCATCACTGTGATACTGTTTCTCGGTCAAGTGTTTTTCCATGTTGGGGAACAGAAGATAGTGAGATGGGGCCAAACCAGGAGAATAGGGAGGGTGCTCAACCAGTTCAAAACACCAGGCATGCACAGCAATCTTTGAAAGCAAAGACTTGAGTGCTGGAACATTATCCTAATGAAACAAAACCCTGGACATTTGGTCTTGATAGCCTTTGATAACTGCCTCAGCAAGCTGGCATAGTTCTCTCCATTGATGATGTAGCCCTTTTAAAGATAGTTATATTAAATGCAATACCATTTTCATCTTCAAAATAACTGAGGCTATCGTCTTCCTTGCAAATTAAATGACCTTGGACTTCTCTAGAGTAGGCGAAGAGGGGTGTTTCCACCGTGAATTGTCTCTTTGTCTCTGTCTCAAAGTGGTGAAGCCAACACTGATCCTGGTTAAGGAAACGTTCAAGGAACCCAGCTGGATCTGCTTGAAAGAATGTCTGATTTTGCAGTGATGTGTTCAACCTGGTGCACTTTTGATTGGCTGTCAAATGAGACACCTACCGCGCAGACACCTTCATCATGCCAAATTTATTATGCAGAATATTTTCAACCCTCTCACAGAATATGCTAATAGCATTGGCCATTTGATTTATAGTCAATTGCCTGTCATCCATCAGCATGTGGTGAACGTGATCAATGTTTTCCTTGGTGGTGGCAGTTGCAGGACGTCCAGATCTTGGGTCATCTTCAAGAATGTAGCAGCCATATCATCATGAATATTGTTGGGGGCTAAACCCAATAATAGTAATAATAATAACAATCCTTTCTACTAAAGGCACAAAGCCTGAAATTTGCAGGGAGGGGACTAGTTGATTACATTGACCCCAGTGTTTCACTGATACTTAATTTATTGACCCCGAAAGGATGAAAAGCATGTTGTAGGGAATTAGTAATAATGCTACACCCCTCCCACGTGACGAGTGGGGGTCGTACAGTGCCAGATAGTAACATCCTATCGACAGCTTCAGAATATAACAATATCTGTCAGAGGGGCAACCGTCGTACAAAGATAGATACAACAGTGGCGACAAGGATAAACCAATTCCCGTGGTGTTAATAGAAACTCAAAGAGCATTTAAGCAACTCACGAGAAATTGATAAACTCAGCGAGGATTAACCGATTCACATGGAGTTAATAGAAACTCGTAGAGGTGTTAATAAACACACAAAGTTGTTGTGTAAATTTTACGAAAAATTGTAAAATTATGGAAGATTTATTGGCCAGTTTGCTTGAGTTGCAAAAACAGCAACACCAACAGTTGAAAGAAGAAGAACAACAGCAGATGCAACTGCAGGTTGTTCACCAACGAAGCTTCTGTTTGCAAGGAAAGTAAAATCAGTTTTTGATAAATTGCTGTCTGTCAAGAAAAGAAAAAAGTGCCAGGGAAGACATAGCAAGATTCTTTAAAGTTGGTGAAAAGATGTATATGAAGGCTTACAAGAATGGAAAGCAGAGTGGGGAAGATGAGGAAGGTACCAAATGCATTGGTAAAATGATGTATCGGGTAAAAAGTAGAAAAGGTATACAAAAGAGATGCAGGAACCAACTGAAAAAGAGATTCGTGGAAAGCGAACCAAAGAAGTTGGAGGAACCGATGGAATGGTTGTACGATACGTTCCAAGTACCAACGCCACGGCAGGAGATTGAACTCAGGCGTACAAGTGAGAGGAAGAAAAAACATACAGAGTTCCTGAAAATAGATGCCAAGCGCAAAAATAAATTGTAGGAAAAAAAAACGAAAAAAGGGGTGGTGGGGGTAAATAAAAATATTAATGCTAAATAAAATGACACTTACTAAGAAAAACTTAAAAGGGGAGAAGTTGCAGGGAATTAGTAATAATGGTACACTCCTCCCACGTGACGAGTAGAATGGGTCTGTCACTATAAGTAAGGTGACGTCGGCCAGTATCGAGAGAGTGCGTAGAATACGAGAGTACGTGTAGATTGTGTTGATAGTCGTGTTTGTACATATCTAGTAATTATACTGTGATACTGAGTGGACGTTATAACGGTCCAACCATTTGAGGGTAATAACACTATACGACCTCCAGTTGTACAGGGTCAGATAGAAAGATTTTATCGACGACTTCGGAATATAACAATATCTGTCAGAGCAACAACCGTCGTACAAAGACAGATAACACAGCGGCAAAAGATTGCTTTATAATACAGCATGATGCCAAATTTTGTCCATTTCCAAGAGAAGTCACTACCAATTAGTTTTGGAGTCAACATTGAACAGTCAGATGTCAGTTTGCCTGGAAAGAAACAATTCAGTTAATAATAATAAGAAGGGTTGGAATTAAAGCATAACTCCTTCATAGTGAGCCTATGGACTTTTTAATACAGCCTCATATTTAGCATTACATCGTCCTCCTTGGTAGGAAGCAATTTGAAAGAATATTGCTGCTTTATATAGCAGATCAAGTAAACATATAGAGGCTTGGTGTTTGTCGTGAGTGGTGATGGTCGTGATGGTAGTGTAGTGATCCTATATAACGGTGCGCGCGCGCACCGTCCTTTTCTGTTTCGCGCGTGCGGAGTTGGTGCTTTCACCACCGGAAGAGGGACCATTTGCCTACGTGGCAGTTTAGCCGCGAGGCAAGGGGAGCGTAGGACGTTGACCACCAGCGTCCAGTAGGCAGTGACTTGAGACACAGCTATCGAAGGCAACAGACGTGTAATTCTTTCTCTCTCCGGACTTGATCATAGCAGCAGCCTTTACCAAAAGACTTTTAACCAGCATTTGTTGCAGACCGCATCATCTTCTCCCTCCGGACGCCATCTTGACCAGTGTCGTTTGCATTTGAACACTGTAAATTCTACAGCGATAAAGTTCAGCTCTGACACATCCATACCAAAGGGATACCAGATACACCACTTATTTGTTACTGTCATAAGAGAATAAAGTAGATATATATTTCTTACGTCTGCGTCTTGTTGTTTCTGACTGGTGGAATCTGGATATTAAAGCAACGGAAAGTGATTGCACCGACTGCACCCGAAAAGTGCAGAGAAGACGTTCCCTCCCGTTGCAGTAGTATTGTTGTGAGCTCTAAGATTATCTCGTTTTTATTTCCAGCAACGTTTCTTACCTCATCCAGTGCATTTTTACTTTTCTAAGATAGCAGGGTGAAATATGAGAGATATCTGATTATTGTTTCTAGCAGACACAACAGCCACGTAGAGGCTCTCTCATTGGTGATAGTAGTGTTCCTTTTTATGTTAATTCCGTAATCACTGGATACTTTTGTGAAACAAACTTTTGTTTGTCGCAGCTCTACAGGCGTGGCTGTGTAATAAGAAGCTTGCTTACCAACCACATGGTTCCAGGTTCAGTCCCATTGTGTAGCACCTAGGATGCTATAGCCTCGGGCCGACCAAAGCCTTGTGAATGGATTTGGTAGACAGAAACTGGAAGAAGCCCGTCATATATGTATGTATGTATGTATGTATGTATGTATGTATGTATGTATGTATGTATGTATGTATGTATGTATGTATGTATGTATGTATGTATGCATGTATGTATGTATGTGTGTATGTGTGTCTGTATGATGTGTGTGTGTCTTTGTGTTTGTATCCCATCACCACTTGACAACCAGTGTTAGTGTGTTTACGTCCCCATAACTTAGCGGTTCGGCAAAAGCGGCTGATAAGCTTAAGAAGTAAGTCCTAGGGGTGATTTGTTCAACTAAAATCTTACAAAGTGGTGCTCCAGCATGACCACAGTCAAATAAATGAAACAAGTAGAAGAGCAAAAGAAAGAATCCTATGACATAATAATTACAAGTCATTAACAGAGCTTTTATGATTTAATTAAAACTACAGCAATCGAATCTTCAATTAACCCTCCAGTGCCCTGTTGATATCAATTCATTTGAGACTGGCTCTGGATCCTGTTTCAAAGTAATCGGAATCAAACCATCTGTCAAAATTTCGCGCTAATTTATGTTCCAAACGCCATCTTGATAATGGTGAAGTTATTTTATTAAATTCTTCATTATTTTCAAAAATAATTGAGATGAAAGTAACGTATTTCAACAGAAACATGGTAACATGGTTTTAGGGATCTATATTTAAAACTTCTTTTTTTTACTCTTTTACTCTTTTATTTGTTTCAGTCATTTGACTGTGGCCATGCTGGAGCACCGCCTTTTAGTCGAGCAAATCGACCCCAGGACTTATTCTTTGTAAGCCTAGTACTTATTGTATCGGTCTCTTTTGCCGAACCGCTAAGTTATGGGAACGTAAACACACCAGCATCGGTTGTCAAGCGATATTGTGGGGACAAACACACAGACACACACACACACAGACACACACACACACACACACACACACACATACATATACGACGGGCTTCTCCGCCTACCGAATCCACTCACAAGGCTTTGATCGGCCCGAGGCTATAGTAGAAGGCACTTGATCAAGGTGCCACGCAGTGGGACTGAACCCAGAACCATATGGCTGGTAAGCAAGCTACTTACCACACAGCCACTCCTACGCCTTCCATCAAAATTTCGTATTAAAATTGTTTTACTAAATTATTCATTATGATCAAAATTAATTGAAACGAGGGATGAATGGACAAATTTGCTAATGAAGTGTAGAAAAAAATATAAAGGATTGTGATAACTGGTTAAGAGTCCTGAAATCTTTGCTTACTAAATAAAATTTCCGAGTTCAAACCCTGCAGAGGGGTATGCTAATTATTATTTAGGGACCTATTAATTATTGCTTTCAAATTTTGGCACAGGGCCAGCAAGTTTGGGGAGGCAGTAAGTTGATTATATTGATCCCAGTGTTCAACTCGTACTTATTTTATTGACCCCCAAAGGGTACTTATTTTTATTGACTCAAGTCGAACCTTTATTGAAGGACACTGTTTTTCTGGCGTTTGGGATTTGACGATACGCCGTAAAGCTACGTGCTTTATGGACGTGAAACCTGGGGTAATCTCATAAACCGGGCTTATCTAACTTTATTTATATTATATACTGCTCTATAACTTAGAGTGTGCTTCTTTTCTCGGATTTATGTTCTACCTTCTCGCTCCGTAGCCAGTGTTTTACAAAGACCACGTGGTTTGTGTCAAATAGCTGGCCCGTAGGCCGCGCTTATACATATTTACGGAAACCACTTGGTCTCTCATGAATATGGAACGTTTTGACCTTGGGTACTTCACTAAGAATATACCTACACATCTAATGAGCTGTACACTCGAATGCTGCTAGAAACAAAAATGATGGACGTAATAAGGCGAAGGAGATGGAAAGCCTTCTACCACAACCTAGCCACGCTATTCCTGGAGAGCAATACCTATGGGGTCAAATCTAGAAAATACCCACCCAAGATCAAGGACCTCGAGCCCTTCGAAACGGAACTACAGGGCGTCATTTCCAAGCTAAAATTCCGTAAGTCCTCTTGCTCCTTCCAACATAAGTTCCGTGCCGACATTAGATTGCTAAAAAAAGCTAGGATACGTCCTTAAAAACCTATATAGGATAGACACCCTTAATTACGATACGATGCTAGAAAACAATATTACACAGAATTATAGGTGTGGTTCCCAACACACAGACGACATCAACAGTGAGGCCAAACAATTAGCCAGCGACCTAGGTATAGCTGATAGTGTACAGATCTTAGCCAAAAGCAACATCTTTATTACCACCAAAGATCATAAACCGAACTTTGTCCCAAACCCTAAATGCCACCTGAATAATCCGGCCAAATCTGAGATCGGTCTAGCGAGCAAGCATATACTAAGAAACATCAATAACGACATAAGGAGAACCACCAACTTTTCCCTATGGCCAAGCACCAACAAGGTGATTGCATGGTTTAATACCAATAAGGGGAGAGGCAGAGCAAGGTTCATCCAGTTTGACCGTCGATTTTTACCCGTCTATCACAAAAAGGTTATTGGTCGAGGCACTTTCCTTTGCTAGGCTTCACTGACGTTATGCACGCCAGAAAATCACTGCTGTTCAATTAAGCTTCGACCTGGGTCAAACAACCCGACCCCTGCAGGCTCCTTTGGCGTAGCGACGGGTGCCTGCGACAGTGCTGGTGTATGCGATCTCATAGGGTTGTATATCCTTGATATCTTTAAGAAAAAGTTCCTCTCTGTCCTCGTTGGTCTCTACAGAGATGACACCCTGGCCATCTCTAGAGGAGCAAACGGGCACACCCTAGACAGGCTTAGGAAAGATCTAATTAACACACTTGGCTCCATGGGATTGAAAATCACCATCGAGACGAATGTCATCACCGCGAGGTCCGCCCATATTTAATCATGGGGGAAAATTACCTTGCTTGGAGACAATCAAGAGTTTGTGACAGGAAGGGCATCCAAATAGAGAAAATCTGCCTCAATAAATTCATAGAATTTATTGAGGCAGATTTATGAATCTATCCAAGCATGGAAAAAATAGATGTTAAAATGATGTTGATGATGGTGGTGGTGGTGGTGGCGGCGGCGGTAGTGTTGGTGGAAGCAGTGGTTGTTGTTGTTGTTGTTGTTGTTGTGTCTGGAGAGGGGTGGGCTGTGCCCCTGTTTGTTGCAGGCATTCCAGAGGTTGACATGGTTAATGTTCCTGTAGTTTATCCAGAATTATTGATGACAGAAACTCCTACAGCTGCACAGTGTGTGTGTGTGTGAGAGAGAGAGAGAGAGAGAGAGGAGAGAGAAAGTGTGTAGTGGTGGCCAAATTTACATTTTTATATTTTATAAACAACACAGACATCTTGATAGGATGAAAAGGAAAAATACAGCTGACGTTAGTCGAGTAAGCAAATGCACTCACACAGAAATACACACACACACACACACGGACACACACACATGTGCATACACACGTGTGCATACACTCACACACAAACACATACACTCACATACACACACGCATATGCATGCACACACACACACAAACACACACGCACACATGCATACACATACACACACACGTACACACACACATGTGCATTCAAACATGTGTGCATACTGTTACACAGAAACACATACACTCACATGTGCATGCACGCGCACACACACATGCACACACACACACACACAAACAGACACTCACACACACATTCACACACACTTACACACACATGTGTGCATACACTCACACACAAATACATACACTCACATACACACACACATATGCATGCACACACATAAACAGACACTCATACACACGCATACACATACACACACACATGCATACACATACACACACACTCACACACTCACACACACACACATGCAGCAACAATAAAGGCCACATGGATAGACACACATTTCTTGGATTTCCGATATTGAGATTTGGCAGTAAAAGGAAACGGTTGCAATGTCGGCTGCAGCCAATCTCTGTGCGTGGGAAATACGAGAGAAAGGCGGCGGTGGTGGTGGTGGGGGAGTGGTTGGTGGTGGTTTTAGAGATGTTAGCGTTGGTTCTGGTGGAACAGTTGTTCATGATGATGCTGTCTTTATTGATTTCAAGAAAACATTTTCTGGTGAGACTTCAGGTTTTGTTTGCAGCAACCCTAAAAACAGATCATTAAATCAGATAGCTCCATCCTTCTGATCATCCGCGCAGAAAAGGGCAAAAGGTCATTTGGTGCAGTGCCAGTGATTTTTAAAGATAATTTCCAGCACTGGCAAAGTTTTCATGTTTCTATCAATATGGAAATTTAGCATAAAATGTTTGAGCAAATTCTTGTTGCTGTATAGCCCCAGGTCAACCTTAACTGGACAGGCCTCTGAGCAAAAGAATTCTAGCTGTGAACATTCTTGTCCTTTTTTGAATATTCAAGGTTTACAATGCCCGTTGTATCTTTGCTTTTTTAAAGATAGTTATATGTCATTTTAGGGAGATTGCTTACTATTTCTAGCAGGCTGAGTGACTACGGATGCTTCCTTGTTATATTGCTTTGCAAAAATGATGCTCTAATGATTCTGCTAAACAACTGCCTTATGTATATATATATGCTTTTTGTGTATATATATATATATATATATATATAGTTAATCCAAACATGAAAACACAAAGAGAAAACACAACAATGCGAGGACGTGGAATAAGTATAGTGTTATTGGACGCTCAGGAAAGGAAAGAAAGAAGGAGGATTTAACGTTTCGAGCAGAGCTCTTCATCAGAAACATAGGAAAAGGAAAGATCCAAGGAAGGGAAGATGGAGGAAAAAATCGCCAACAATACACATGCAGTCACATTCTTAAGGTGTGCGTGTGGGTATGGTTATTACGAAAGAACTTTAGATATTTGAGGAGCTTATTGGAATTGTAGACATTTGATACAAGTTGCATGTACTGGGGAGAAGCCAATTCTTGATTGTAAAAACACAGGAAAAGCATCTGAACCATGGCAAGTAGTTCCATAACAAAGTTAGAAACCAGCATGAATATGACATGTTTTGGTTCTTCTCTGAGGAGAAAAACTTTAACAACGACCAAGAGTTTAACAGGAGAAATTATAGATGGTTATTTGCAGATGCTTCTGTTGTTCCCAGAGTAATGAGCATTAAGTTTCCAGTAACTGTGAAGGTTGTAGGAGTAAGGAGTAATGAAGTTCGTGTCATGCCACCTCACATCTTTTCACAGGGTCTCGGAATAAATGCTACTGGATATGTTGAGGCGAAACAGACAGTTGTTAAGTCCAGGATAGATGGCCATGCAATGGAAGGCCATACATGTTTCAACAGAACTCAGTTTCTCACAATGGATGTCAGATAATTCTAATATTCATGTAGCACCAAACTTGTGATCTCCAAACTCTCCAGATTTAAATCCCATGACCTGCTACATGTATGCGGTTAAAATGGAGACAAACTGACAACTTCACAATCTCATAGCTTTAGTGATGACTGCCAATGTCCAGGTGATGTCTGGAAAGAATAAGGACCATTTAGTGTAGGCATTTCAATGATTCCAGTCCTGCATTGAAGCATACATCAAAGCTGAAGGAGGCAAATTCATTGAATAAAAAAAGGTTATTGAGAGCATTTGCACAAATACTAATTAAAATACATTTGGTATTTGGTAGATTAGTTTTATTAAACTACCAAATAGGTCCTCAAATACCTCTCACATAATGCATATATATATATATATATATATATATATATATATATATATATATATATATATATATATATATGTATGTATGTGTGTGTGTATATATATATATGTATGTGTGTGTATATATATATATATATCATCATCATCATCATCATCATTTAGCGTCTGCTTTCCATGCTAGCATGGGTTGGACGGTTCAACTGGGGTCTGTGAAGCCAGAAGGCTGCATCAGGCCCAGTCTGATCTCGCAGTGTTTCTACGGCTGGATGCCCTTCTTAATGCCAACCACTCTGTGAGTGTAGTGGGTGCTTTTTACGTGCCACCCGCACAGGTGCCAGACGGAGCTGGCAAACGGCCATGAACGGATGGTGCTTTTACATGCCACCGGCATGGGGGCCAGGCGAGGCTGGCAACGGGCACAAGCGGATGGTGCTTTTACATATATTATATATATATATATATATATATATATATATACACACACATATACATATACATGTGTGTTTGTGTGTGTGTGTTTGTGTTGGATCTGCACCACAGCTTGACAACTGGTGTTGGTGTGGTTGTGTCGCCGTAACCTAGCAGTTTGATAAAAGAGATTGGTAAAATAAATAAGCACTGGCATCAATTCATTTGACTAAAAGCTCTTCAGGGCTGGGCCCCCACCCATGACTGCAGTCTAATTACTAAAACAAGTAAAAGATAAATGATAAAAGATATATAGACCATTGTGATTAATAAGCAAACTTCTTACCACTCAGCCATACCTGTACATACAATGTGCAATGTGTGTATATACATTTGGAAGGCAGACGTTAAATGATGATGATGATGATGATGATGATGACAAGCACACACACACACATACACACACACACACAAATATAATGTATTTATATATACATAAATGTATGCAAATATAAATGTATATATATGTATATATATGTATATATGTGTGTGTGTATAATGTATTTATATATACATAAATGTATGCAAATATAAATGTATGAATATATATATATATTTTATATATATATAATATATATATATATATATATATATATATATTATAGGTATATATGTATATATGTGTGTGTGTGTGTGTTGTGTGTTGAGAAAGAGAGAGAGAGAGAGAGAGAGATTCTCTCTACCATTGTAGAGGAAACAAAACAGTTCAACATTGAGCATCACTCTTGAAATTCTGTGATGAGACCAATTCTCATTCTCCATATCAACATTCTTTTCGATTAACATGTGTGCGAGAGTAGATTGGCTGTGATAATTCATCACAGCTATTGACGTCATTAGAGCAAGGCTCGTTACCATGGCTGTCATCACTACTAATTAAAGAAAAGCATCTTATTTCCAACTCAAGAGATTATCAATTTGACTAAGAATCTTTTCTGCATTCGTTTATTTATTTTTTTTCTTAATTATCTTTTATGCATTTATTTGTAGTTAGTCAATTTTGTATGCATGTGTGTATTCGCATACACACCCGTTCACATACTCCTACATATTAACATATATACATGTATACATACGTACATACATACATACATACATACATACATACATACATACATACATATATAATTATATATATATATATAATATATATATATATATATAACATATATATATATATATATTATATATATATATATACATATATATATATTTATAGACATATATATATACATATATATATATATATGTGTATATATATATATATATATATATATATATATATATATACATATACATACATACATATATATATCTATATATACATGCTCATGTGTGTATGTCTGTATGTATGTATGTATGTATGTATGCATGTATGTATGTATATATGTTTTATGCTTGTTAAACTGTGTGTGTGTACATATATACCTGTGTCTGCTTTTTTACTATGCATGTCACAAAAATATCATATAGGTATCTCTCTCTTTCTCTTTCTCATTCTCACTCATTCTTCCCCATCTCTCTCTTCCCATCTCTCTCTTCCCCCCTCTCTCTGTATACATACATGCAAGCACACTCATGCATGCATATACACATACTCATACGCATATACACATACACATACCCTCACACACAAATAATCTCTCTCTCTACACATGCAGACTCATAAATGTATGTATGCACATATTAAAACAGGTGTTTCATGAAGGTGAGCAAGTTGAAACATCAAAGTCATTGTCAACCTTTACCTTGTACTAAAAAAGTATTGAGCTATTGTTCAGCTTAATCTTAAATTGCTGTTATATCTTGCTTACCAACCATATGGTTCTGGGTTCAGTCCCACTGTGTGGCACCTTGGACAAGTGTCTTCTACTATAGCCTCAGGCTGACCAAAGCCTTGTGAGTGGATTTGGTAGATGGAAACTGAAAGAAGCCCGTCGTGTATATATATATATATATATATATGTATGTATGTATGCATGTATGTATGTATGTGTGTGTATATGTTTGTGTGTCTGTGTTTGTACCCCAGTATCGTTTGACAACCAATGCTGGTGTGCTTACATCTCCGTATCCCCATAACTTAGTGGTTCAGCAAAAGAAACTGATAGAATAAGTACTAGGCTTACAAAGAATAAGTCCTGGGGTCGATTCCTTCGACTAAAGGCTGTGCCCCAGTATGGCCACAATCAAATGACTGAAACAAGTAAAAGAGTAAAAGAGTATATATATATATATATATATATCATCATCATCATCATCATCGTCGTTTAACGTCCGTTCTCCATGCTAGCATGGGTTGGACGGTTCGACCGGGGTTCTGGGCAGCCAGAAGGCTGCACCAGGCTCCAGTCTAATTTGGCAATGTTTCTACAGCTGGATGCCCTTCCTAACGCCAACCACTCCGTGAGTGTAGTGGGTGCTTTTTACGTGCCACCTGCACAGTGCCAGGCGGGCTGGCAACGGCCACGGTCAGATTGGTGTATTTTATGTGCCACCGCACGGAAGCCAGTCGAGGCGGTGCTGGCATCGGCCACGAGTTGGATAGTGCTTTTTACGTACCACCAGACCAGGGATCCTGGCTGGTTCAATTCGATTTCGATTTCGCTTGCCCCAACATGTCTTCACAAGCAAAGGAGGTTGCATGGGTGCCTGTCGTACGGTCGCATTGGAGTATTTTACGTGCCACGGCCACGAGTCGGATAGTGCTTTTTACGTACCACCAGGCATGGGATCCTGGCTGGTTCAATTCGGTTTCGATTTCGATTTCGCTTGCCCCAACATGTCTTCGCAAGCATGGGGGGTTGGCATGGGTGTCTGTCGTCGGATGAGGTTCTATATCGACTTCGCTTGCTTCAGCCGGTCTTTGTGTCCAAGGGAGGAAAGGCATTCATAAGTGGGCTGGGCTCACTTGTCCTGCCTGGTCTTCTCACGTACAGAATATTTCCAAAGGTCTCGGTCTCTGGTCATTTCCTCAGTGAGGCCTAGAGTTCGAAGGTCGTGCTTCACCACCTCGTCCCAGGTTTTCCTGGGTCTACCTCTCCCACGGGTTCCCTCAACTGCTAGGGATTGGCACTTTCTCACACACCTATCTTCATCCATTCTCGCCACATGACCATACCAGCGCAATCGTCTCTCTGCACACCACAACTGATGCTACTTAGGTACAACATTTCTCTCAAGGTGCTAACGCTCTGTCGAGTATGTACACTGACATTACACATCCATCGGAGCATACTGGCTTCATTCCTCACGAGCTTACGCATGTCCTCAGCAGTCACGGCCCATGTTTCGCTGCCATGTAGCATGGCTGTTCGTACACACGCATCATACAGTCTGCCTTTTACTCTGAGCGAGAGGCCTTTAGTCACCAGCAGAGGTAAGAGCTCCCTAAACTTTGCCCAGGCTATTCTTATTCTAGCAGTTACACTTTCAGCGCACCCACCCCCCCCACTACTGACTTGGTCACCTAGATAACGGAAGCTATCAACTACTTCTAGTTTTTCCCCCTGGAAAGTGACGGAAGTTGTTTTCTGCAGATTTTCGGAGGTTAATGCTCCCGAGCATCTGCCACATACAAAAACTATCTTCCCAGTTAGCCTACCTTTGACATTGCTGCACCTCTTATGTGTCCATAGCTTACACTGGGTACATCTTATAGAGTTCTACCTACACACCTTTTCTACAGATCGAGCAGGGCCATCTTCCTGAAGATATTTGTGGATTGTCTACCTTTCTACTTATTAGTACTTTGGTTTTAGCTAGGTTGACTCTAAGGCCCCTTGATTCTAAACCCTCCTTCCACACCTGGAACTTCTCCTCCAGTTCTGATAGTGACTCAGCAATAAGAGCAAGGTCGTCAGCGTAGAGGAGCTCCCAGGGACAGCCTGTCTTGAATTCCTCCGTAATTGCCTGGAGTACTATGATAAATAGGAGGGGGCTGAGTACTGAACCCTGGTGGACCCCAACCTCTACTTTGAATTCTTCTGTGTACATGTTGCCAACCCTACCTTTACTTACGGCATCTCTGTACATGGCTTGCACAGTCCTCACCAGCCATTCATCTATCCCTAGTTTCCTCATTGACCACCAGATAAGGGATCGGGGGACCCTATCAAAAGCTTTCTCCATGTCAACGAAAGCCAGGTACAGGGGCTTATCTTTGGCTAGGTATTTCTCCTGCAGCTGCCTTACCAGGAATATAGCATCAGTGGTACTTTTCCCTGGCACGAACCCAAACTGCATCTCATCTAAACTACTCTCTCTCTAATTAGTTGGGCTATGACCCTCTCCGTAACCTTCATTACTTGATCCAACAGCTTGATACCTCTGTAATTATTTGTATCTAGGCATCACCTTTACCTTTGTAGCAGTTGACTAGTATGCTGCTGCACCAGTCATTGGGTATGACTCCTTCGTGTATCACCTGGTTGACTATACGGGTGACTAGGTTATAGCCGACACTGCCAGATATTTTGAGCATCTCTGCAGTAATTCCTGATGGGCCTGGCGCTTTCCTGTCTTCATGCTTCTAATTGCCTTAGCTACCACGGAACTATCAACTCGGATAGCTGGTCCCTCTGTAGGGTCAACATTCGGCAGACTCTCTTTATCCCATTCATTTTCCTCATTCAGTAACCTTTCATAGTGGCGTCTCCAAGCTTCTCTCTTTGCATCCTCATTTAGCGCAAGTGAACCATCCTCCATGCGAACACATTTCTCTCCTACCACATCACGATTCTCTCTCACACACTGTCTTGCAACACGAAATACCTCAAGTCTTTCATCCTCACGGCGCAGGACATTGGCAAATTATATATATATATATATATATAATATATATATATATATATATATATATATAATATAGCAAGGGATTGATGAGCCTCTCCTCATGCTGAAAATAGACACCTAATGGCACTAAAAAACCACCTTAAATGTTCTATAGCACAGGCAAATAAAAAATAATAAATCAGACTTTTGGTCAATCGTGCTTTTTAATGCCATTTAACATCTATTTTCAGCATGAGAAGAGGCTCGTCTGATCCCTTGATATAATTA
>NW_021835954.1:22500-85000 GCF_006345805.1 Octopus sinensis | reverse complement strand
CCCGGGACTTATTCTTTGTAAGCCCAGTACTTATTCTATCAGTCTCTTTTGTCGAACCGCTAAGTGACGGGGACATAAACACACCAGCATCGGTTGTCAAGCAATGCTAGGGGGAGAAACACAGACACACAAACATATACACACACACTTATATATATATACATATATACGACAGGCTTCTTTCAGTTTCCGTCTACCAAATCCACTCACAAAGCATTGGTCATCCCGGGGCTATAGCAGAAGACACTTGCCCAAGATGCCACGCTGTGGGACTGAACCCGGAACCATGTGGTTGGTTAGCAAGCTACTTACCACACAGCCACTCCTGCGCCTATGTTTTAAAATTTCATATGTTTCCAAAGAACAAAGTTCACAACCATCCCTACTATTTTTATAAGGCCGTGCTTTCCTTACTATATCCCATTTCAGGTTGAATTCTATATTATTCCTTTTCAGTTCCCAAATTTTACTAGACAATGTTGTGCAACATGCCTTGTATTTAAGCCTAAAGGAGGAAAAATGATTGTTTAAACGTTTTTTTTAAATCCACTGAACAACCAAAATAAAGATAGTTATTATTTGAAGTCACTATTGTACATTCATAAATTACATTTTGGACCAAACAGTGGCCAGATATTGGACATTTCGATCTAATCCTACAATTACAACTGGGGGGATGAATCATCCCCCAGTACCATGAATCATTCACAGAAATGTGACATAGTCAACATTTGGCTGCATCTTGGCTATTTAAGGGCATTTCTATCTCTTTTATTCCTTAGGTATTTCATAGATATCTCCAGCTCTTGGATTGCAAAAGCAAAACCTTTGCAATGTGATATGATTTAACAGTTATGAGTCCAGGTGAGGCAACATTTTATGTCAAAGCTCGAGTTTATACTCATGCATATACTCATGCATAACCTCTTCTGTGGTGTGCAGATTGTTTCTCTTCCAGATCTTAGTTGAAGTATACTAGTCCAGAAATTCTGGAATTAAATGGGAGGTCCTTAGGAAGTGAACACTTCTTGAAGAGTTAACTCCTGACCCATAAAATGTTGTTCTTTTCGCTTGGGTGCACTTGGCTGATGTATTTATTTTAGCTGCTACTGATTAGAAAATATCAGAGTGATAATATGTTGTACTCTAAGACACATTACTGATCTTTCCCAATCTTTTCTTCTGTAACAGAATCTATCACTAGCTTATAGATTTTAGTATCTATTGAGTAGATTTCCTCTACAGGACATCACAGTATCCCCAATGTTGGTGTCAACATTGGTACTGTAAATGCACTGTGAATTTTGTCTCATAAGAAGAAAGTTCTGACTACAATACTTTTTAAAGTGTATGATAATATTCTTTGATTAATCTATCTTAATTTTCATCAAATACTAGAAATTTGTTGCACTCATAATGTGGAAGAGGAAAGAAAGTGAAACAATTTATGTAAAGATTTTAGTTTGGGGAATCAGTTTTGTTAAAAAAAAACATTTCTTTTTGCTGAATTCTAATTCTATATCAGCAGAAAATCTTAGCAAACCCAGTTGTTTCTCAACATTATAAATATTTCTGGTATAGATCTTTATATCATCTATAAAGAAATTATGGGTTACATTAGTTCTCTTGGTTTTGTAGATTCTAACACAAAACTCACTGATTTTAATAAAAAAGAAGTCATCATCATCATCATCATCATCGGCGTCGTTTAACATCTGCTTTCCATGCTAGCATGGGTTGGACGATTTGACTGAGGTCTGGCGAACCAGATGGCTGCACCAGGCTCCAGTCTGATCTGGCATAGTTTCTACAGCTGGATGCCCTTCCTAATGCCAACCACTCAGAGAGTGTAGTGGGTGCTTTTACATGCCACTGGCACGAGAGCCAGTCAGGCAGTACTGGCAACGGCCACGCTCAAATGGTGCTTTTTATGTGCCACCTGCACAGGAGCCAGTCCAGCAGCACTGGCAACGACCTTGCTCAAACATTCTTTCACGTGCCACCAGCACAAGTGCTAGTAAGGCGACACAGGTAACAATCACGCTCAAATGGTGTTTTTAACGTGCCATTGGCTCAGAGGCCAGCTTGTTGCTCTGGCCCTGATCTCACTCATATGGTTCCCTTAGCGCTCCACTAGCACGGATGCCAGTCATTGAATTTGATTTCGATGATAGTGGATTTAGTGCCAAAATAAATAGAAGCACTGACAAATTCCATCTAGGTCAACTTTGCCTTTTATTTCTTCAGAGTCAATAAAATATATACTAGATAAACACTTGGTCAATAGAATCACCACAAATTTCCGAGCTTTTGCCTCTGCTAGAAACAACGAGGGTGAGGCTTTTACTCATTCTCTCAGTGCATGCACCTCTTCCATTTCTGGTAAAATTGAAATGCTGTCACTGACCAACCAGTTTGCAAGCAAAATATTTGCTTGAAGCCGAAAATGTTTCTCAGAAGATTGGAAACACACGAAACTGCATGATGCCAGTGGTGCTCATTTACAACTGCCTTTTGATGTCTTTCCTCTGTACCAGGATATCCATGCCTGACCCTCAATAATATTTTAGCCATTCAATACCTAGTATAAAGTTAACGCCTCTCTCTATTATGGCCTCGTTTAGTCAAGAGACTTTCTTTGTCTTGCAAGTTTTTAGGCCATTTCACTAGTGCCATTACCTTGAGGATAGCTATCAGTACACAATGTAGAGTGGTTGGCATTAGAAATGGCATCCAGCCTTAGGAACTCTGCCAAAGTAAGACATTGGAGCTCAACACAGTCCTTTGGTTTGCTCGATCCCCTTGAACTGTGCATCTCATGTCAGTATGGAACGTGGATGTTAAATGATGATGATGATGATGACGATGACGATAACGATGATAATGATGATGATGATGATAATAACAATGAGGATGATGATGATAACAATGATGGTGATGATAATAACAATGATATGATGATAATGATGGCGATGATGATGATGATGATGATGATGACAATAACAATGATGAGGATGAGGATGATGGTGACGATGATGACGACGATTATGATGATGATAATGATGATGCTGACAATGATGGTGATGATAATAACAATGATATGATGATAATGGTGACGATGACGATGTTGATAATAATGATGATGACGACAATGGCAATGATGATGATAATAATGACGATGCTGATGATAAAGATGATGATGATGATGACGACGACTATGACAATGATGATGATGACAATGATCATGATGATGACAATAATGATGACGATGATGACGTCAATGATGGTAATGATGCTGATGATGATGATGATGAGGAGGAGGAGGACGATGAAGATGTTACCATTATTGGGAGTGCATGGACAGAGTAACTGAGAAGAGGGAAGATGGGAGGTATAGAGTGAGTGTATGTGAGAGATGTTGCTACAAGGGTTCAATCTACCCAACAGCCAACCAGAATGTTTACCTTGCTTCAAAAAGTTTCTCATAGGAAAATGTCAACATTGGACACATTTGAATTTTTTTTAAAATTGATAGAATAACCCCTAAAATTACCTTTGACCTCTGAAACTAGTCGGCTGTTAAATCTGCCCTCCCGTCACCAACACATCTGCATTCCCTGTTAAAACAGACATGAGCGTACCTTCGTATTGACAAAAGTATATGCATGCAAACATACATACATAATACATACATACATACATACATACATACATACATACATATATATATATACATAATTTGAAACTGACTTATTGGAAGTCCACCTGAAGATTGTCGATCAAGACAAGAAACGATTGTAGTGGCGGTTTTTTTGACTATTTATTAAAATTTTATGTATTGATTAAGTCTTTCCTTGTTTGTTTTGCAAAATAGTGGTTTTGTCTCTAATAATATTTTACATACATATATATATATACATACATATATACATGCATACATACATACATACATACATACATACATACATACATGCATGCATGCATACATACATACATACATACGTACATACATACATACATACATACATACATACATACATACATACGTACATACATACATATATACATGCATACATACATACATACATAAATACATACATACATAAATACATACATACATACATACATACATACATGCATACATGCATACATGCATACATACATACATACGTACATACATACATACATACATACATATATACATGCATATACATACATACATGCATGCATTCATACATACATACATAATACATACATACATACGTACATACATACATACATACATACATACATACATACTACATACATACATACGTACATACATACATATATACATGCATACATACATACATACATAAATACATACATACATAAATACATACATACATACATACATACATACATGCATACATGCATACATGCATACATACATACATACGTACATACATACATACATACATACATATATACATGCATACATACATACATACATACATACATACATACATACTACATGCATACATGCATACATGCATACATACATACATACGTACATACATACAAACAACCATACATACATACATACATACATACATACATACATACATACAGGCATACATACATACATACATACATACATACATACATACAGGCATGCATACATACATACATACATACATGCATACATACATACAAACAACCATACATACATACATACATACATACATACATATACATACATGCAGACACAAACATATGCAAACCACTCTCGTTGCATGCATATATATATGTATACACTCATACATACATACACACACCCATAAACCCCATCCGTATCCTATTTCAAACATGTACAAAAACAAAACGTATAAAAGCTCCACTGATTTCTTATTCTCGTTTGCACAAATGCAAACACAATCAAAATTATAAATATTTTTTTTTTATCTTACATATTTAAAAAGTATTCATCATACAATCAAATTCAAAACACTGTCACTTTCTCTGTCTCTCTTTATCTATCGCTATCTCTCTCTGTCTCTCTTTGCTTCTCTGTCACTCTTTGCCTCTCTGTCTCTCTTTGTCTCTCTGTCTCCCTGTTGCTCTCTTTTTGCCTCTGTCTATCCTCTCTCTCTCTCTCTCTCTCTCTCTCACACACACACACACATATACAACGTCTTTTCTTTCACTCTTTCACTTACATATATATACTCATGCATATATATTCCTTTGTTATAAGCACACCCATACATAAAAACACTCTTATAAATTCAAACATATACAAGCATACACACACTTGTCTGCAAACATTCAAATGCTTTTATAAACTTGCTAAGTAAGATTTCCAAAATGAAATACAAATTATTTTCTAATTTTTCTCTAATTTTAGCACAAGGTCAGCAAATTTCGGTTTAGGCAAGGGCAGCAAATAGATTATATCAACTCTTGTTTCTGGCCCCTACTTTATTTTATCGATCCCCAAAAAGTTTTAATCAAATTTGACCTTAGCAAGATTGGAACTCAGAACGTAAAGAGTCAAAAGAAATTCTGCTAAGCATTTTGTCTGACACACCAAAGGTTCTCCCAGTTCATTGCTTTTTCTGTTCTATTTGTTTAGTAATGAAATATATATATATATATAGGTGTAGGAGTGGCTGTGTGGTAAGTAGCTTGCTTACGAATCACATAGTTCTGGGTTCAGTTCAACTGCATGGCATCTTGGGCAAGTGTCTTCTACTATAGCCCCGGGCTGACCAATGCCTTGTGAGTGGATTTGGTAGACGGAAACTGAAAGAAGCCTGTCGTATATATGTATACATATATATGTGCGTGTGTGTGTTTGTGTGTCTGTGTTTGTCCCCCTAGCATTGCTTGACAACCGATGCTAGTGTGTTTACGTCCCCGTCACTTAGCGGTTCGGCAAAACAGACCGATAGAATAAGTACTGGGCTTAAAAAGAATAAGTCCCGGGGTCGATTTGCTCGACTAAAGGCGGTTCTCCAGCATGGCTGCAGTCAAATGACTGAAACAAATAAAAGAGTAAAAGAGTAAGTAAAACACACTCACACACACACACAACTTGATTCAGACATTAGACTGTGGCCATGCTGGGACAATGCCTTGAAGAATTTTTAATGAAATCTACTGACTCAAGTATTCATGTTTTTAAATCCTGGTATTTATTCTATTGGTCTGTTTGCCGAACCGCTAAGTCACAAGGATGTAAATATACCAGCACTGGTTGTCAAGCAGTGGTGGTGGTAGGGAGGACAAACATGGACACACACACACACACACACATACATGCACATATAAGATGGGCTTCTTTCAGTTTCCATCTACCAAGTCCATTCACAAGGCTTTGTTCAGCCGAAGGCTAAAGTAGAAGACACTTGGCCAAGGTGACATGCAGTGGAACTGAACCCGGAACCATGTGGTAGGGAAGCAAGCTTCTTAACACAAAGCTACCAGTATAATTGTTTTATTAACTGATATAGGTTGTCCAAATTGCACATGATATGGAGTAAATTCTCAACCGTTTCTTCATTGCTGGAAAATAATAATAGGTTTCCAGCAAAAGCAACGTGCTGTCTTTTAGTTCTTAACAAAGGAAGGAGATGCAAACTCTCTGACGCCTACAGAAGGCTACAGAAGACAAAAGCGAGGTGAATTGGCAACATTATTCTGGCTTCAATTACAGACTCAGCAAATTTAATTTCACACACTATTTATTCACTTAATAGATTAAATTTCAAAAAGTATTTTTGATTCAATAACTTCAATTCAATATTGTATCGATTGGCTCAATAAATTTAATATCAGACAGTGTTATTGACGAAATAATAACTCAATATCACACAGTCTAGTGTTGGCTATTGGCATATGAAACTTTTATTTCAGCATGTGTGTGCTTATAGGTGGTTATGTGTGTGTGTGTCAGGTATTTGTGTATGGTAATAATTTGTGAATTTTTTCTGTTTCTAATAAAACAAAGACACATATATATATATATACACACACATACACCCTCCATATATATAAATGCATACATGTGTATGTATATATGTCTCTCTCTTTCTCTCTCTCTCTCTCTCTCTATATATATATATATATATATATATATATATACATATATATATACATACATGTATATATATATATATATATATATATATATATATATATATATATATATATAATATATATATATATACTCTTTTACTCTTTTACTTGTTTCAGTCATTTGACTGTGGCCATGCTGGAGCACTGCCTTTAGTCGAGCAAATCGACCCCAGGACTTATTCTGTGTAAGCCCAGTACTTATTCTATCGGTCTATTTTGCCGAACCGCTAAGTGACGTGAACGTAAACACACCAGCATCGGTTGTCAAGCAATGCTAGGGGGACAAACACAGACACACAAACATATACACAGACACATATATATATATATACATATATACGACAGGCTTCTTTCAGTTTCCATCTTCCAAATCCACTCACAAGGCATTGGTCAGCCCGAGGCTATAGCAGAAGACACTTGCCCAAGGTGCCACACAGTGGGACTGAACCCGGAACCATATGGTTAGTAAGCAAGCTACTTACCACACAGCAACTCCTGCGCCCCCGTGCCGGTAGCACGTAAAAGCACCATCCGTTCGTGTCCGTTGCCAGCCTCGCCTGGCCCCCGTGCCGGTGGCACGAAAAAACACCATCCGTTCATGGCCGTGTGCCAGCTCTGTCTGGCACCTGTGCAGGTGGCACGTAAAAAGCACTCACTACACTCACGGAGTGGTTGGCGTTAGGAAGGGCATCCAGCCGTAGAAACACTGCCAAATCTGACTGGGCCTGATGAAGCCTTCCGGCTTCACAGACCCCAGTTAAACTGTCCAACCCATGCTAGCATGGAAAACGGACGCTAAATGATGATGATGATGATGATGATATATATATATATAAATGGCGGTGCCCCAGCATGGCCACAGCTCATTAGCTGAAACTGGAAAATCAAAATCAAAAATCAAATATATACACACATACATATATACATACATATATTTCTTTATATATAGAGATATATATATATATGTATATATACACACTCATGCATATATATGTACACATATGCATAATTATACACACGCACATACACACACACATACACACACATGCACACACACACATACACACACACACACACACACACACACACACACACACATACATAATATATACAATTTCTGTTTTACATGACATTGACTTGTCAACAAGTTGACGTTTGTTTAGTCGGCAGTTCTATTTTTCCGCTCATTAGAATTTCAAGTACAGTATGCAGGTCCTTTGACATGTGTGTATATATATATATATACATATATATATATACACACACATACATGCACATATATGTTTGTATCTGTGTATGCATTTATAATAACCAGCAGACATTATTTCAAGACCATACAATATTTGACTGGTTACTACCATCACTTACAACATAAAACACAATGATATGCTTTCATACAAAAAACATTTTACTGTGATGATATAGAGTAAGGGTTTGAAGTGTTTGTTGAATGCAAGTCAATATTACAGTCAATTTCTTATATTCTTAAATATTTCTGATATTTATATGCAAGGGGATACTCTACAATAATTATATATTTTATTATCAAATTGAAAAAGATAAGTTAGTGCAGCAAAATACCTCTGAATATATTATGCTTATTAGGCTTCCGATAATACTTCTCTGTGCCTTTGTTTCAAGTGAGCAAAATGGAAACACCCAAAGATTTTACAGTTCTAGAGCAAGAAGCTCAACTACAACGGCAAGCTGCACCAACTGTGGGACAACCATAACTGAGCCAACTACTTCAAAGCCCAAAAGTCATGCTGACCTGCGAATGTTTCATCAAATGGTAGAATATTATTTGCTGTCCAATCTCGATTCTGAAGTAAGTCCGACTTGGAGTAACCACACTTCAGCACCAGATTATATGATCCGTTTATACCAGTATATGACCTCAAAGAAACAAAAGAATATTCACTGGAAGTCATCACCTCGTGAAGCTATTCGTGGATATTACATCATTGATGGTATGGAATTTTTAAATTTCGTTTTTGGATTTGGTTTGCAAGATTCTTTATATGAGTTTGCATGTTGAAGCATATTCTGTTGTGTCTGGAGAGAGTCATTTTCTTTTTGTGCCTTATAATGTAATACACTCACCGGTAAAATTTTTACTCATTTCTTTTTATCTTTCTAAAATTTTCGTTGCATCTTGCAACCTTTTCAATAGTCTTGAGAGTCAAAACTATTGAAAAGGTTGCAAGACGCAACGAAAATTTTAGGAAAATAAAAATAAGAAAAAAGTGGAAATTTTAATGGTGAGTGTGTTATATTATAAAGCACAAAAAGAAAATGACTCTCCCCAGACACAACAGAATTATCAAATTATTTTCTAATATTGAATCTGGGAGTCATTGTAATTTTGTGTTTATATCAAATATTGGGAATCTTTTGCTTTAGGCACATAAAATGGCCAACTTGTATTGCTTCTCATTTAGGCACAATTTACAGGGGGTGGTGGTGCAGTTAGTTGATCACATCAACCCCTGTACTTTACATTATAGATCCCTGCAGAGCCAAAAGGTAAAGATGACCTCCATGTAATTTGAACTCAGAATGTAAAGACCTGGAACCAACACAACAAGCATTTTTTCTGAGGTTCTAATGAGCTTGCCAATATTCTAAATCGGTATTGCTCAATCATTTTTTTACCTATAGACCACCACCGCTGCCGCCACCGCCGCCTCCACCACCTCGTGTCTGCTCTGACTGAGAGCAGATCTATACTCAAAGACTTTCCAGAAGTGACCACACCATCTTTCTAGGAGAATGTCTTGGTTTATGTTCTTCAATGTGTCCTCCCATTATTGAAGACAGTAGAGTGAGATTTGAGGAGATTTGGCTGTTATTTATAGCAGGTAGAGGGGGTCATGTAAAAACTCAAAATCAATCACATGTAGCTTTGTAAGGATGATGCTGTGGTTTTTATCTGAGATGATAGATGTGTAGTGCTAAAAACACAATATATATATCAGAGTGAGATGAACTTTATCCCCCACAGTGAGCCACAGGAATGTCAGACTCAGTTGTGGACACTGAGTCAGGGGAGTGAGTGCCAGAGCACTGCTTTAGTAATGTAAGTGAATGGAAAGAGATAACTGATGAGGTTAACAACATCACTTTCTCTCCCCCTCCCCCCCTCTCTCTCTTCACTTTCAGACTAATACAAACAACTTGAAATATCAATTTCTCCACTTCTCACAGAATTCCACTCATTGAAGAACTTCAATGAACTAATTCTATTTATTACTAACACAGACCATCACTAGTTTCCTCAGATTCTGAAATTTATCCTAAATTTAAAGAAATAATCCAGACTGAATGCCATAGATCAATAAAGAAAGAGAAAGAGAGAGAGAGAGAGAGAGAGAGAGAGAGAGAGAGAGAGAGAGAGAGAGAAGAGAGAGAGAGAGAGAGAGAGAGAGGAGAGAGAGAGAGAGAGAGAGAGAGAGCAAGTGATGTTGTTAATCTGATCATTATCTTAGGAATGAAATGAAACTCAGTGAAGAGTGAAGAACTTAGCATTTCTCTTTGAATTTTAGTCAGTCTTTCCTCTCTTATGAACTGCAAATATCTGCCTAAGTACTGTCAAGAAGAGAAGCAAAATGCCCCAACTTTGCATTCTCCCTTCCTATAACTTTCATGTCTAATTTAGAGAGCATTTTAATTCCACAATTCTTAAGCAGTGAAATATAGAATCTTCTTCAACTTGTTAATATATGCAGTAAACTTCCAAAATAATGGCATCGAGAAAGCCAAGCTAAATGCATTTTTGAAAATTATTATCCAGTCAAAAAAAAAACCCAAAAAAACTACTGTTAACATGCTTAGGTGCTTATGTTTTCTGCTGCCATTCTGAAATTACATTTTCTTTCTTAAATGTATAGTAAAGCTCCTTCTGCATTTTGAACCATGATGCTCAAGCTCTCCAGCTCATACATCACCGCCTACCACATTGTTATAAAAGGTAAGGCCAGTCATGAAAAATTAATTGTGGCACCACAAAATGAATTAACTCTTACATGAACATGACTTATGACCAAATAAACTGGAGTCTTCTGATCAAATAGCCTGGTTGAGCATTCTAGGAATTCCACTGAGTATTATAAGAAGTTGGGATTTTGAATTCCCAGACAGAATGACTTGAGGAGTTTTTCAAAGTCAGTTTTGGGATAAGGTGTTCTCTTTCTTTCAACTTAATTCATTCTCAATTATGAGCTAATTATTATATTACTAATTAGTATATTCTGCAGTGAAACTTGAACTTATTCCATTTGATATCGCTTGGATGTTGTTCTATTTATTCAACTGTTCTATGTATGTAAATGCAAATGTTACTTGATAAAAAAAGCTTATAATAAAAGTTTGATAATAAAAGCTCACTTGGTGGCGAGCTGGCAGAAACGTGAGCACACTGGGCGAAATGCTTGGCAGTATTTCGTCTGCTGCTTCATTCTGAGTTCAGATTCCGCCAAGTTCGACTTTGCCTTTCATCCTTTCGGGGTCGATTAAATAAGTACCAGTTACACACCGGGGGTCGATATAATCAACTTAATCCATCTGTCTGTCCTTGTTTGTCCCCTCTATGTTTAGCCTCTTGTGGGCAATAGAGAAGTAAGAACTAATACCAATATTAGTGTGGCCAAGAAAGAGGTGAGCTGGCAGAATCATGAGCTTCTTGGCAAGATGCTTAGAAACATTTCATCCAACTTTATGTTCTGAGTTCAAATTCTACTGAGGCTGACTTTGAATACTATTCTTTCAGGGTTGATAAAATAAGTTGAGTTGAGTACTGGGGGTCGAAGTAATTGACATAGTACCCCCTCCCATGAAATTCTAGCCTTGTACCAAAATTCTAAACCATTATGAGGCCATTAAGAACATAACAGACAACCTATCAGACATTATCTTTCTTCAATAATTATTTAACAACACTAACACCACACTAGAAATGTTTTATTTCTTTTTCACTCAAATTACTTATTGATAATTTAGCACCTAGTAAAGTAGATTTCACTTGACCATATCTGTATTTTTTATGTACTGTATCTCCTTTATTTAGTTAATAAATACGTACAAGAGACTTTCTAGACAATGGAGATATCAGAATAACAGCTTGTAAAACTCATATGGCTGCCATTATTTGTAAAGTTTTCTGTCTCTCAGCAAGAGTAACTGTGGATATCTCCTTTATACTCTTTCTCACACGACATACACACAAAAATATAATAATTTGCTATCATCAAGAAAGTTCAAAAGATCATTGGTTATGTGTATGCATGTATATGTTTTTATGAAAAACTGCATACACACACACATATGTATGTATGTATGAATGTATATACATATGTATATATATATATATGTATGTGTGTGTATATATATATATATATATATATATATACACACATACACATATAAACATACATATATATATATATATATCAAAATCAAAATCAAATCATATATCAAAAAGCAGGGGTTAAGTGACCCATCCGTTCGTGTCCGCTGTCAGCCTCGTCTGGCACCCGTGCCAGTGATACGTAAAAGTACAATTCGCTCGTGGCCGTTTGCCAGCTCTGCCTGGCCCCCGTGCCGGTGACACGTAAAAGCACCGTCCGTTCGTGGCCGTTTGCCAGCTCTGTCTGGCCCCGTGTCGGTGGCACGTAAAAGCACCATCCGTTCGTGTCCGTTGCCAGCATCGCCTGGTCCCGTGCCGGTAACACGTAAAAGCACCATCCATTCATGGCCGTTCGCCAGCTCTGTGTGGCACCTGTGCAGGTGGCACGTAAAAAACACCCACTACACTCGCGGAGTGGTTGGCGTTAGGAAGGGCATCCAGCCGTAGAAACACTGCCAGATCTGACTGGGCCTGACGAAGCCTTCCAGCTTCACAGACCCCAGTTGACCCGTCCAACCCATGCTAGCATGGAAAGCGGACGCTAAATGATGATGATGATGATGATGATATATATATATATATATATATATATATATATATATATACATATGTGTATATATGTATGTGTATATACACACACACACATACTGGGTGCGATGGGTAAATTGTTGCCATTTTATATTTTTAATTTCACACATGCACATTGTTTGTTTTTGATTTTGTTGACTACTAAGCATAGTAGGGTCAGTTGGGCACCGTCTGTGAGAAAAACAACACCATGACACAATTCACTCTGCCAGAAATTTGGAAACAACATGCTGTACTGCTTGGCATTCATGCCAGAAGCTCTAATACGAACATTTCAGAGTGTTTGGGTGTCAATCTGAGGATTGTGCAATGTGAGGTCATGTACTGAGAATGATAAAAATCAAACATCCAGTCAACATCATGGCAACGTTATATTTCCATTCATCTTCCCCTATGGCCTCAGACTCAACACAGAGGTCTACATCAAGTGCTGACCTGGGTCAAGAGGGTGACTGCAGGAAGATGCTATGTCTGACAACAGGACTCTTCACCATGCCACACAAGCAGGAGGACCCAGTCATGGCTCTCAGACAATTTCAACAACCACATCACCCCTAGCAGCTGGTCACCTAACTCCTCAGACTACAACCCCCTTCATTATTATGTGTGGGGTGCAGTTAAGCAAGAGACCAACAAAACTCCTTGTAACACCAAAGATGAACTGAAGGCAATGATTATGGTCATCTGGAGGCTCGTGGTTGAATCCAATGGCGGTTTTATTGAATGAATTTACTTTTTAGTATTCCATATTTTTATGTAATTTTGATAAACATATCTGTTAAAATGAGGTATCAGTGTTATTTTCATTTTTGCATAATTTAGATGACAATTTGTTCACCACACTCTGTGTGTGTGCGTGTGTACACACACACACACACACATATATATATATATACACACATACATCCGAAGGTCTGATCAATAAGTGTCTGGATTGTTGCCATAGTAACGAAGCTAAAACATGCAGAGTAAAGCTGCTTGGCACAGCTTGACCTTCAGCTTTGCTGTGCATGTGCACTGGGTTTTAACATTGTAGCTCACTTCCACCGTTTACAGCAGTGCTTGGAAGGAAGGTGTGTAGTGTGTGATTGTTGCATTGACCATGACAGAGTAAGTTGTCGTGGTGATACCTGTTCAGAGGCCTACACTAAGTTACAGAAAGTGTATGGAGAGGAGTGTATGAGTCGCACACAAGTGTACGAGTGGTTCAGATGTTTCCAAGATGGTTGAAAAATGTTGATATTGATGAACATTCTGGGAGACCCTCAATCAGCAGAACTGTGAGGGGAAATATATACATGTGCTTTAGCTTCGTTACTATGGCAACAGTTTGGATACTTATTGATCAGACTACATATACATATATACACACACACACATATATACATACACACACACACATACACACACTCATATATATAAAATAAGATTCAGTTGAATTAGATACTTGAACTGAGACACCAAACCAGTTCGGTATAGTCCACACAGCTCTAATTTAGGTGAACAAATTGTAAATAAGTAACAAGGATGTCCAGATACCTATACATTACAGCCATTGCAAGTAGCTCCATTTAATCAATCAATGAAAACATTACATCAATTTGAAAGAAACCACTCTCCTCAGACGTAGACGACCACATAGATTTCCAACATTAAGGATAGACCATTCATAACAATGGTTTATCCTTTATGTTGGAAATCTATATCATCGTCTACGTCTGAGGAGACTGGTTTCTTTCAAATTGATGTAATATTATCATTGATCAATTAAATGGAGCTTCTCAAAACGTCCGTAATATATTAATACCTGGACATCCTTGTTACTTGTATATATAATGAGAATTTACAAAAAAACAAAAGACGAAGATGGGTGTGTAAACAACAAACAGATGCATTAGTAAACTTATTCATGTAAGGGTTAATTCATTTTGAGGTGCCACAATTAATTTTTCATGACTGGCCTTACCTTTTATAACAATGTGGTAGGCGGTGATCTATGAGCTGGAGAACTTGGGAAGTGAGAAAGTCTTTTACATTTCGAGCCTATGCTCTTGGACAGAAAGGAACACAGAAAAAAACAGGGAGAGAATAAAAAAAGGTTTAGTGGCTAGCAATCTATCATGGTGAATTTGCATTATTTTTATATCTTTGTACAAAATGATCATCTCCATGAATTAAAATTCTCTTATATATTTTAACATCTTTTCTTCTCCATTTTTAACAAAATTGTTGAGTTTTATGGGGTTTCTTTCCATAAATTCACCACACATTATATGTGTATATATATATATATTATATATATATATATTATATATATATATATATATATATATATATATGTGTGTGGTGTGTGTGTGTGTGTGTGTGTTGTGTGTGTGTGTGTATAATGCGTGGTGAATTTTAATTCATGCAGACGATAATTTTGTACAGAGATATAAAAATAATGGATATTCATGATTGAATTGAATTAAATTAAATTAATTAAATAAACTAATTAATTATATATCAATGTAATCTTCAGTGCAGAAAGTATAAACAAAATTTTTACAATGAACAAGAGAAAGGAAATAGCAGGAGAATAGTATCTCGTAAATTCATAATTTATAGTTAATACCTAACTGGACTCACATCTCTTTCTCATAAAGATAAATATGAATCTTCTAGATTCTATTCTCCTGCTATTTCCTTTCTCTTGTTCATTGTAAAAACTTTGTTTATACTTCCTACACTGCAGAGTACATTGATATATAATTAATTAATTTAATTTAATTCAGTTCAGTCATGAATTTCCATTATTTTTATATCTCTGTACAAAACGATCGTCTGCCTCAATTAAAATTCTCTTATATATTTTAACACCTTGTCTTCTCCAATTGTAACTAAATTGCTGAGTTTTATGGAATTTCTTTCCATAAATTCACCACACATCATACACAATTATTATTTTCATATTCACAAATTTACGCCTGTAAACTACCAGCAAAATATAAAGAATCAATATTAGAAATCTTTTTTGGAAACCTCCGAATTAAAGGACGAATCTACATTCAACCTTTTTACATCAAAATATATATATATATATATCGGAGTAAACACATAAATGTGAAACAAGGTGGAAAAAAGAGTACTCAAATACCAGTGGTAGAGTAATATGCTTTATTTAAAGCAGCAGAAAATTCAACAAAACCTGTTACTCTGATTTTCACGTTGCCGTTCACGTTGCTAGCAAAAACTGTCCGATGAACGGCAACGTGAAACTCAGAGTAACAGGTTTTGTTGAATTTTCTGCTGCTTTAAATAAAGTATATATATATATATATATATATATATATATATATACATATATACCTGTGCCGGTGGCACGTAAAAGCACCATCCGTTCGTGGTCGTTTGCCAGCTCCGTCTGGCACCTGTGCAGGTGGCACGTAAAAAGCACCCACTACACTCACGGAGTGGTTGGCGTTAGGAAGGGCATCCAGCCGTAGAAACACTGCCAGATCAGACTGGGCCTGATGCAGTCTTCCAGCTTCACAGTCCCCAGTTGAACCGTCCAACCCATGCTAGCATGGAAAGCGGATGCTAAATGATGATGATGATGATGATGATTTATATATATATACATATATATATACATATTCATATGTATGTATGTATATCATCATTATCATCATCATCATCATCATCGTTTAACGTCTGCTTCCCATGCTAGCATGGGTTGGATTATTTGACTGAGGGCTGGCAAACCAGATGGCTGCACCAGGCTCCAATCTTGATCTGGCAGTGTTTCTACAGTTGGATGCCCTTCCTAACGCCAACCACTTCGAGAGTGTAGTGGGTGTTTTTACGTGCCACCGATATGAGGGCCAGTAAGATGGCACTGGCAATAGCCATGCTCAAATGGTGTTTTTTACGTGCCACCTGCACAGGATCCAGTCCAGTGGCACTAGCAACGACTTCGCTTGAATGTTATATATATATAACGGTAAGATCCAAGGATCAAGGTGTAGGAAGTTAGTGAGATTCAAGCAATCTGTAGAATGTATAAAAAACAACTTTCAGAGACAATAGTGGTTTATTGACACAGAAGGTTGTGAATTTTTCCCATATCGAAGTACGATAAGCTGAAAAAAGTTAATTTTATAGTTCACAGTTAGCAACAGGGGTTGTTGTATATGTGAATGAACATCCAGATATTAAAATTTTCTTTTTACATTAGCAACAGTTTCAGCTTAACAATAATACTTTGTTGGGTGCATAAAATCATAACTCCATGCATGTATGATATTGTCAGTCAGAAATATTTTAGCTAAACTGTTGTATGTGGGGCTTACTACACTTTTGAAAAATGCTAAACCATTGTACTACACTTTGACAGTTTTCATCTGAAGCAGTTGCAAATACGATAGTTTCATGAAAAGAACTGGCTATTGCAAGCAGAATTGAATATTGATAAAGATCCATTTGGCCAAATTTGGACATATGACTGTTTAACATAACAGCAACGATATATATATATTCGAGGAGTTGCTGCAAAGTTCCTGGCTTTAAGGGTATCATGATAAGCCTGGTTGAAGGCCCAACCTTCCAAGTTCTTTTACAGGGCTTAGAAAAACTGAAGGACCACTGCAAGAAGTGTGTGAATCTGTGAGGGGAATATGTTGAATAAAATCATAATTAACTGAGCTTCTAGTATTTTCTTTTATCCAAAGCAAGGAACTTTTTAATACCCTCTCGTATGCGTGCGTGCACGTGTGCATGTGTGTGTCTATATATATGTGTGTGTGTGTGGTTACCCATCCTGTTAGGAATTGCAGCCAAATTTCCCTCATCAAATCACACCCTGTCATCTTAAAAGGAGAAAGAAATGTTGGATGATGTTGTCATCATCATCATCATCATCATCATTGTTTAATGTCCGCTTTCCATGCTAGCATGGGTTGGACGATTTTGACTGAGGGCTGGCAAACCAGATGGCTGCACCAGGCTCCAATCTTGATCTGGCAGAGCCTTGTGAGTGGATTTGGTAGATGGAAACTGAAAGAAACCCACCAAATATATAAGTGTATATCTATGTGTGTGTCTTTGTACTTGTGTTGACAGCTGGTGTTGGCTTTGGTCAGCCCAGGTCTATATAGAAGACACTTGCCCAAGGTGCCACATCGTGATTGAGAAGCAAGCTTTTTACCATACAGCTATGCCAGCACTTAAAAAGATGATATAATTACATCTGAAATACCTATTAGCGTAGGTTTGATTCATCTGGGGCTAAACAGCAACAAAGTAATTAAAATATACATTTTTCTGATATTGCTTTAAAACAATGTTCTGTTGATTTTATTTTATTGATTAATACCCTGATAATTAGTGAAACTTAAAAACTGTCTTGAGCCCAGAAACTAATTAGTCTGGATTTATTTCATTTTCGGAGGTGTTTTAGTGACTGACAGTTCAAGACATCTTATCTGGATAGGACACCAGTGTGTTGCAAGGTTAACCTCCAGCTTTTGTTGAGTGGTACCCATTTCATCTGAATGGACTAGACCAATATAAATGAAGTGTCTTGATAATCTACAGCACCCTTGCTTAATTCTGGTTTTATCAATGTTCTAAACTTATAATGGGTTGGTATTGATATCTGACCATATTGTTGTTTGAACTGGAAACTACTGGGTCTGTATGTCGGTGGTAAAATACTATGTTTAAAAGATTCTGAAGTATGACTGTGTGGTAAGAAGCTTGCTTTGTAGCTACAAGGTTTTAGGTTCAATCCCACTGGGCAAGTGTCGTCTACCATATCCTTAAGACAACCAAAGCCTTGTGAGTGGATCTGGTTGATAGAAACTGAAAGAAGCCCATCGTATATATATTGAGCAAGCTGTGACCATCAAGTCAGTGGATCATACACTGTTAATTGAAAGGAATGAGGTTGAAAAAGATAAAAGATATGAATATTTAATACTAGCAGTATCGCCCAGCGTTGCTCGGGTTTGTTTCGACCTCTTAGAATTGGAATTTTTGAAAAGTAAAACTTTTGCATTATGTAGCTTGTTATTCTCTTTAAGTGAACATTTTTCTGGTTGAAATACACTGAAAAATGGCAACATAGCAGTAAAAAAATCGTAAAAAATGGGAATTTTCATAGAAAAAAAACCACTTTTTGATGTAAATAATTTTTGGTGTTAACATGGTCCGATTTGAAATGTTTCTTCTACGGAAGGAAGAGCAAGCCTTCTTCTATCATACTACCAATTTTAGTCAACTTGTGCCACAGGGTCTCGGAGGAGATAGTGTTAGTTGAAGGCTACCAAACCTGCCATACACAGACAACTTCAGCTTTATATAGAGAGAGATAATGGAGGCCTTTCAATTTCATCAAAGTAACTGGCTTCAGTATCTCCTCAGACTTAATAAAAATAAATCTATTTTATCATTCTCATCTGGCTTCATAAGTCTATGATAACTTTCAAACAGGATATACATTTATCAATACCTCAGCAGAATTATCCTTTCTCATAGCGGAATTGATTTTTATTGATGACAGTTGTTTAGAAACGAAGTTAGCATTGACTGAGAAAATCTATTGAGTAAGCTGTGACCACCAAGTCTTCTTCACTGGATCATACACAGTTAATTGAAAGGATTGAGGATGAAAAGTATCATGATCTTTATTATTGTAGTCATCAGATTCTATTAAAGGTTCTCTTAAAATTAAATAAGAAGTTAATATGATTATTCCAAAGAATGCACCAGCTTATCTACGGTGCAGAAAGACTTTGTCCTTTTGCCTTTCATCCATCCAGATGAGAAATTATTCTCCCTTGGACACACCGATAGTCTATTGCTGGCAACATTCATATTTCCAAACAGCAAATGTATCGAGCTTTTATGTACAATAAGGTTTCAGCTGCAGATTTGAGCTCAGAACATTTGGCCAGATTGTGTAATCAATACTTATCCTCACAACTTCTCGTTTCGACTAATTAACGAGGTGAATTGAGAACAAAAAAATAGCTTTGAGAGAGAGAGAGAAAAAAATCTATTGCTATCATTAGCGACAAGACCTGAATTATAGAAAAAAAGAAGAAAGAAGAAATCTTTATTTAATGAATGTAATCAATTGGGAAAATATACATAAATTGGAATATCACAGGTTTCTTTCAAGCCAATCGTCAATATAATCAAATACTCCGTTGAAAGCAGGTTGTGTTGAATGAGCAGCACTAAGGAAGACTGACCAAGGGTTTTCTTTGATGCAGCAAATATAAAGTTATCAACCTCAGAAATCATTAACTAAACAACAACACTTTTAATTAATTTTCTTGTTTATTTCCTTTCACAGACATGAGTGCTGTTGTTTTTCCTCGGGTCAACCTTGATGGAACAGACCTATGATCAAAGGCAGTCCAGCTGTGACCATCTCGTCTTTTAAGAGTAACTATCTAGGGAAGGAGGCTCCAAATGCCCAATGAAACCCAAGATCTGCAGCTGAAAATTTCCTCAACATAACTTAGATCTGGGTAAGGAGGCTTTTGGGAGAATACTAACAGATGCCCGTGTTTGATAGTATCTTATTTCTATGACTTATTTGTTTCTCAATGGAAAGCCAAATGCTGATACAACTCGGCACCGGTATTATCCCAGATGCTGTCAGCGGCCATCGTGGAGCTGACACAGAAACAACACAGCATCTCATCTGTCGCTCTAACACAGAACTTCTTAACCTAAGGAGCAGTAACACCACCTTGTGGTCATTGTCAGATCACAAGGTGAACATAAGGGGGGGCGGGGTCACTGGGTGTTTAGAAGGGCTGTGGTTTTTCTAAGAAATAAAATGTTTAAAAGAAGAACAATACAAATAAATTAAACACATTTTCCAAAATATGTTTGTTAGAATTGGTTTGAGTAGGACATTGTGTTAGCAATGAGCTGAAAACATGACTGCTAAGATCCAATGTGATTTAATCATATTAAGCTTTCGTTGTTATTTATTCTCATAAAAAAATTTGGATAGGGGACTCAAGTCCATGTAAATATCTAAAATGAAGTTCATGCTGGATCAAATATAAAAACACATGGATAATATACCACTGCACAAAATTGGCTTCTGTTTGATATATATAGACATATATCGCAGGGAATGCTCAAAGCATTTCTTTCTATAATTATGGAGAAAGGTTGAGTGAGCAGCTAACCCTAACCCTTCTTGTAGGGAAAATTGATATGCTACTGGAAATATCCAATGTGGCCTGATATGTGGTGCAGCAAGTAACCAAATAAAGAGTAAGTATTTGTAAGAGAGACAGGCATAATTTGAAATGCCCACCAATAATAACCACAATGCATTCCGCATTTTGAATTAGAATTCAGACCCTCACAAATACAAGAAGGCATTTATTTCCTGCTTTGCTTTCTTGTGATTAAATTCTAATTTTCAGCTGTTTCCACAGTAGAGAGATTAAGTGGACTTAGAAACAGCAAATGAGAATGGACCTTTTAAGGAGACCTTTTAAGGAAAATGGATCTTTAAAGTAAAGCCAAATTATAGAGAGGTGCATGTTACATTAGAATATTCTATCATATCTAACATTTTCTGATACAGTTCTTCTCATATTATGCAATAAGAGACAAAATTGATTAAAATAAGAGATAAATATTAATTGCAAAACATGTCATCATATTATTTTAATTATAATCTCCTGTGCACCAGTTAAATCATTTAGATTAAGGCATGATATGAGAATTTCTGTTGACAGTTAATTTTCTTTGTATGTAGAAAGTATATTTGGCCAATGATGCCAACACATACATCCTATAGATGTGTTCTACTTCTGATTGCCATTCTATTGTCTATATGATTAAAAGAATTTACAGAATTCTTCCTCATAATTTTTATTCATGAATTGGTGCCAGCATGGTTGTGTAGTTATGTCCTCTTACTACAAGGGAGAAAACTCATTTAGTGACATGATGGACCTACAGTGTGCTAAAGGTTAATGTGGTACAAACATGAGAACTTTTTATGTGGAGCCAACACCAGTATCAATTCTGCTGTGGTGGCCAGGTCTTCCTGAGTACAGCAAGGTGCCAGATATCTTGGTCCTTTTTCATCTCCTTTGTAAGGCTCAGTGTTATCCGTTTTTAATATTCTGTGAAATCATGTCAGGCCATGGAGAAATATTGCCTTGTTTGCAAACAGGTGAGGGTTGACAACAAGAGGGCAGGAGGGGCATCAAGCCAGAGACTGCTTCAATAAACTTCATCCTGCCCTTCCAAGTATGGAAAAGTGCGCTAAGAGTACCATACGAGTGAGATCGTTGCCAGAGCAACAAGCTGGCCTTCGTGCCGATGGCATGTTAAGCACACCATCCGAGTGTGATCGTTACCGCGTCGCTTTCCTAGCATTTGTGCTGGTGGCATGTGAAACATTTGAGCGAGGTCGTCGCCAGTGCCGCTGGACTGGCTCCTGTGCAGGTGGCACATAAAAAGCACCATTTGGGCATGGCCATTGCCAGTACCACTAAACTGGCCCCCGTGCCAGTGGCACATAAAAGCACCCACTACACTCTCGGAGTGGTTGGTGTTACGGAGGGCATCCAGCTGTAGAAACTCTGCCAGATCAGATTGGAGTCTGGTTCGCCAGACCTCAGTCAAATCGTCCAACCCATGCTAGCATGGAAAGCGGACGTTAAATGATGATGATGATGATGTTAATGATTATTAATCTTTGTCCATTTTTTTTATCCCCCAACAGAAAAATCTACACTGCAGAATTTGGTGTTCAATGTAAGTTGCCAACCCCTTAATGAAACAATAACTCACGTGGAATTGGTTCTCTCTCGATGTTCTTCAACATTAGAGCCATTCGACCCCACAGGATCTTCTCAACTTAAAAGCATAATGTCGGATGTTAACATGACCGTTTCCATGGCGATGGATGGCTCACAACCAATTGACAGTAAGTATAATTATCTAAAAGGAAAGAAGAAGAAATAACGGTTAGATTAACGAGCTTTTAGCAATTTGCATTAATAGAATGATTTTTATGTTAACATTAAAGTGGTGGTTGGAAACGATGATGATGATGATGATGACGTCGACGAAGAAGAGGACGACAATGACGGGGATGATAATGGTGGCGGTGTGGTGGTGGTGGCGGTGGTGGTGGTGGCGGTGGCGGTGGTGGTGGTGGTGGCGGTGGTGGTGGTGGTGGTGGTGGTGGTGTGGTGGTGGTGGTGGGGTGGTGGTGGCGGTGGCGGTGGTGGCGGTGGTGGTGGTGGTGGTGGTGGCGGTGGTGGTGGTGGCGGTGGTGGTGGTGGTGGTGGTGGTAATGGTGGTGGTGATGATGGTGGTGGTGGTGGTGGTGATTGTGGTGATGGTGCTGGTGGTGGTGGTGGTGGCGGTGGTGGTGGCGGTGGTAATGGTGGTGGTGATGATGGTGGTGGTGTGGTGGTGGTGGTGGTGGTGATGGTGGTGGTGGTGGGGTGGTGGTGGTGGTGGCGGTGGCGGTGGCAGCATATATTTACTATTAATTTATTTACTACATATATATATATATATGAGGATTAGATCGTTAATTTAAATTAAATAACGATCTTATCAAGTGGCCAGCATGGAAATAAAAACCTTCAAAGGTAAATAATTATTATTAAAATTATTACTTAGGGTGTCCACGAGATACTGCCATGCTGAAAATAGCAGCCAGGATCTGACTCTAAAGCCACATTAAATGTTCATATAGCACAAGGATATATATTTAAAATGCCTGTCTATGTTGAATATTTTAAAATTATAAATTAACAAAAGAGTCAGTGCAATTGAGATTTGCATGCCTTCTGGAAGTGATGAGGAAACAAGGAGCTGCTGCTTTGCTTCAACAGTTATTGTTCAGTGTCTGCCAGAAAAATGCTGTACAAGCCATGTACAGGGGCAATGTAAGTTGCCAACCCCTTAACGAAACAATAACTCATATGGAATTAGCTCTCTCTCGATGTTCTTCAACATTAGAGAATCTACAATGTAAAGTATAGAAGCCATCTTAACATTGCTAACCACATAGGGGAGGGGGTGTTACTGTAGCTTTATAGCCCCAGGAGATCGTCGTCTCCAGCTGGCTTTAGACACCATTTCAGTGCCCTTGAAGTATTTGCAAAGGGAGGCTATCCCTTCCTCACAAGTCTGAGTGATACGCACGGACTAGTTTCGGGATTTTTGTCCCTTGTCAACGGGTGGTAACCACCAGGTCGCGATGAAAGAGAAGGCCACCTTGCAAATATATAAGAGTTTTCTAGTGACGTCTGCAGTTATTTTGAAAATCGATTTTCTCAAATGCACCAGAGGATCTTTAGAGGTAGGTAGTGGATAATTTCAGCTACCTACGGGACAAAATTAGTAGTGGGGCAAGATGCACTGAGAGTGGAATAGTTAAAATAAGAATAGGGTGGAGAAAATTCAGAGAGGTAAACAGAAGTTGCCAACAGAGATTCACTCATTGAGTGAGAGGAAGAGTGTATGCTGCATGCATACAATATTTCTTCATGGTAGTGAGATGTGGGCCCTGGATATAGAGGACATGAAAAGGCTCTGTGATAGAGTGTGAGTGATTTGAGAGAAAAACTGGGAATGTGAGTCATCAAATGTAGTGTGCAAGAGAGAAGACTGTGCTTGTGCAGTCATGTAAGGCCTATGAATGAAGACAGTTTCATCAAGAAGTGCCAATCTCTCATTGTGGAGGGAATGTGTGGAAGGGGTAGACCCAGGAAGACATGGGATGAAGTGGTGAGAAAGGATCTTCAGATGTTGGGCTCCACAGAGGGGATGACGGGGGACTGAGGCTTCTGGCAGTTTACTGTACTTGAGAAGACAAGTCAAGCTAAGAGAAATCATGGTTGTCCTTGCATACAAGCATGTCCCCTGCATCCCCCTTCAGCTAAGCGATCCTAATCTTGTGGGCTCATGGGTGCTGGTGCCACATAAAAGGTATCCATGCTGGTGTTACATTAAAGCACCCAGTACACTCTGTAGAGTGGTTGGTGTTAGAAAGGTTATCCAGCCACAGAAACCATACCAAAAACAGGCATGGAGCTCGGGAAGCTCTTTAGCTGGCCAGTTCCTGTCAAACTGTCTTAACCCATACCAGCATGGAAAACAGACATTAAATGATGATGATGAGGTTCTGTAATATTCTTTTCTAACCTTTCTTTTCATTTATGTATCGTACTTCGTCTTGTCATCGATTTCTAAATATTCATGAGTCTTTGCACAGTCTAACACTTATTCTCCTATTTCGTTATCTTGCCTAACATTTGTATTTTTAATTAATTTTCCTATCTTCAGGCTTGTCTCAACACCTTTTTCAAATGCATATCTCATATCAATTTGTCAGGTAAATCAGTGTACATTTTGCATTAGTGTGTGCAGCTGTTTCACCTGTAGTTGTTGTATTCAAGATCCGGTTTGATTAAACTTGGTGGTAAAGGTATTAGTGTCAAGCAAAGAAAGAGAAAAAACAAGAACAAAAACAAAAAAGCAAGTAATATGGAGTTCCCTTAGAATATCCTTCTAATAGATTTGGGAGCAGTTTTTATTGTTCCTTATTTTGTTTTATCTACAAAATATTATTTGCTTATAATGTGTTTAAATTTTTTTGTTTATTATTGCTACTCAGGCCTAAGGCTTCTAAGATTCACATGGGGAGGATAATACCAAAAGCCTTCTGGGAGTCAGTCCACATCATTCTCAGACCTTTCTTTCTTCTTCAACAGTCTTCAAATATGGTTATTCTTTTATTGTAATTTATCTTTATGGTTATATGAATCTTTGTAGCATCTCTCCTACTCTTCTGGAAATAAGTTGCTTTTCTTTTTGTTTATCAATCATTTGCTATTTTGCAGTTAAGCTTTTGTAAGCTGAAGAAAGGCAAGATATGGCCATGTAGTTTACACAAAGGATGAAAATGGTTTTCCACTCAGTTAACCACTTTGGTGTTGTTTCCAAGTCTTTTTTGCTATTAAATATCTTTTGCTAGTGCCTCACGTATTCCTATTAAATATTTATTCTAAAAAATCTGATAATTTTTCATTTCCTGGACTTTTCCAGCCATTTGTGTTTTGCAGCATCTCAGCTGACCTCTTGTATTGATATAGCCCCAACCCTTCAACACCACCACCATTGTTCTCATTGGAACAATCTTATTGCATTGTGATTTGTTCACCAAACACTATCCTTCCCAGGATTTTTCTGCTTCTTTTACTGTTGGCATTGCATTAATCTCTCTCTATATAAAGCTGAAGTTGTCTGTGTGTGGCAGGTTTGGTAGCCTTCAACTATCATTATCTTCTCCGAGACCCTGCGGCGCAAGTTGACCAAAATTGAGAGTATGATAGAAGAAGGCTTGCTCTTCCTTCCATAGAAGAAAAAATTCAAATCGGACCATGTTAACACCAAAAATTATTTACATCAATAAGGTGCTTTTTTCTATGAAAATCCCTATTTATTACGATTTTTTGACTACTGTGTCACCATTTTTCAGTGCATTTCAACCAGAAAAATGTTCACTTAAAGAGAATAACAGGCTACATAATGCAAAATTTTTACTATTCAAAAATTCCAACTCTAAAGGGCCGAAACAAACCCGAGCAATGCTTCAGCTTTATATATATATATAGATTTATATCTCCATTTATATTTCTATAGCATCTATAACTCCTTTTGTATCTCTGTATTATTTGTATCTCTTCTATTGTTTTTAATTGCTTACAGTGAAATAAAATCAAACTCATGACTTAATTAAAATTTACCTGCATCATTAATACCTTTGGGAAAGACATGAACATCATAACATCTTGAGGCTTTTCTTTCTGTCATGGTTTCTAATTTAAGCACAAGGCCTGTAATTTTGAGGGGAGGGGTTAGTTGATCTCACCAACACCAGTACTTATCTGGAGCTTATTTTATTGACTCCAGGGGTATGAAAAGCAAAGATGGCCTCAGCTGAACTTGAATTCAGAATGTGAAAAAATCAGAAGAAATACCACAAGGCACCATGTCCAATATGTTAATGGTTCTGCCAGCTTGCTACCTTCTTTTTGCTTTCCACTCTAAAGTGTAATCTTTCATAGAAATAAAGAAATGTGTTTGTCTGACCCCCAAATTTACATAACTCTTAATCAGTTCTCATTTGCTTTATATTTTCAGGCGTTTTTGTCCAAGTTTCCCCGAGAAGCAATTCTTCGTTTTATGTAATAAACGTCACTGACATGGTTTTGCAAAGTTTTGCTCTGAAGAAGACCATATTAAACTTCACCATAGAATCTTCTCTTTTGCTGAATCCCCAAAATCATTCCTGCTTGTTTGAAAGAACAAATAGGAAGTGCCCTCTTTTGGTAATATACGAAAACATCGAACCATTTAATATAAGCAGCAATAATCTTCGCAAGAAACGTCGTGTACAATTGGCATCAGAATCACCACTTCAAGATACAACAACGAGAGCTAATGGCACCATAAATGCAAGTACCACACCACCATCGAATTCTTCAGAATCAGTTCAAGTCAATTGCCATTTAACTTCATGGTATGTTAGCTTTGTAGAAATTGGTTGGCATAATATAATTTATGCACCTGTCGGATACAATGCTAACTATTGTTCTGGAAAATGTCCAACAAACTTGGAGCAAATTAACTCAACTAACCATGCGTTAATGCGCAGCAAGTATGCAATTGTTGCTACCCTTGATCCCAGTATTCCGGCGCCGTTTTGTGTCCCCATCCAGACGAGTGCACTGACTGTGCTTTATCGGAACAAACATAATGTAACCATATCAAAACGGTTCGGTGACATGGTGGCCGTCCAGTGTGCATGTCTGTGAAAGGTTTCGTTGAAGCTGTATCTAGCATTACTGCATGCATAGCTATTAAAAACAATTAGGATGTTGCTGTTGTTATTATTGGTGGTGATGGTGATGATGGTGATGGTGGTGGTGGTGGTGGTGGTGATCATGATCATCATCAGCAGCAGCAGCAGCACCACCACCACCACCACCACCAACAGCCGTTCAAGAATTTGGACCTGGAGATCTCCATTTCCAGCAACTTTGAGAGCCACCTCCCAGTGGTGTCGAGCGTCAACGAAGAGCCCTCGACTACAACAAGACGACCAAAGTTTTTTTTTTACCCCAAGGTCTGGGGTCTCCCACCCCTAAGCCCTAGACCATCACCCTTACCCATCTTGTTGCTTAACAACAACCACCACCAACAAACCCTTCACATCCATCATCTTAATTGTTTTAACATCCACTTTTCCAGACGGAGTTTGCTAAGGTACATTTTCTACGGCTGGATGCCTTTCCTGTCACCAACTCTCACCTGTTTCCAAGCAAGCTAATATTTCCTCATGCTTTGACATGTCCAAGCACATCATTGGAAATGAATGACTCTGCTTGTGTGACGGTGACACTCATTTATAAACATCATGCAACATCAAAAACAAAAAGACCCACACCCACATTTTGCATGTACTACATCCTCATGTTGTTGATTTTTTTCTTGTCCTTTTTTTCCTGTTTATTTTTTATTAACTATTTACCGCACGCTCACATGAACCCTTGCCCTTCTGACTAGCTTTGTAGAACCTAATTTGTAGAATTCTTTCTACCATTGGATTGCATCCCCTTATTCATTCGGAATGTTCAAGTGATTTAAATTTGAGTGAGTATAGGGGTAAATGTAGGGATAAGCAAATTAGACAGATCAATATATAAAGTATATTAAATGTATGAAATACAAAAATTATATACATGTATGTATAGAAAAAGGTCCGACTTACACAGAATACAAATGATATAGAGAATTAAAGGGGTTATATTGGGTTGTCCGGAAAGTTCATGCTGATTTTTAATGGAAAGAAAAAGGTCAATAAATATTTGCCTTTACATTTTTAATCAACCAAATATAACCATATTGTTTCACAATGCGTCTCCATCTTTCCTTTAACTTGAAAATACCCTCTTCCCAGAATTGCGGTGCTTTCAAGGCAAAGAATTCATCAAAGTATCTTTTTACATCATCCAAGGAATTGAAATTTTTACCATTAAGACTATTCTGCAGAGACCTGAATAAGAGGAAATCCGAAGGAGCAATATCTGGTGAATATGGAGGGTGGGGTAACACATCCCAGCCGAGCTGCAGCAATTTTTGTCTGGTTCCCAAAGCATCAAATGCCGAAAATGAGCTTTCTTACTTTCCATTTTAAAGGGTTACAGAATTAACACAGGTTATAGGAACATAAACCTTCTTCCATGAAAAGATAGCTTAAACTGTGCTCTTAATAGAGGTGTAGTCAAATCCTATTTTATGGACTCAACCATGTTCTAAAATAAGTCGAAAAGTAAGCTACTATAAATCGGCACGAACTTTCCGGACAACCCAATACATTTTTGCTATTTCATGTATTTAATATAATTTATATATTGATCTGCCTAACTTGCCTTAACCCTTCATTTATTTATATATATGTGTGTGTGTGTGTAAGTATACATATTTTGTTATGTGCGTGCATATACATATACACATGAACACACACAAACACACGCACACACTCACATGTATACTGTCAAACACATGCTAGCATGGAAAATGTCCATTAAACGATAATAATGATGATGATGATATATGTATACTCTCTTTCTTTCTCTCTCCACCGTCCCTCTTCCCCTCTCCCCCTCTCTTTCCCCCCTCTCCTCTTCATACACATACACAACACATATCCTTTCCCACTCATGTCTCTCGGCAGTTTTATAGTCGTTAAATATCGGAATGCTGCAGTCATTAAAATTTTCCATTTGAAAGCCACGTCTTCGAAATGTTAGAATACAGATTCAAATACTATGGAAAAGTAGACAATAATTCGTTCTTTTAACTGATTCACATTTAAATTGTTAACTTTTATTATGTCTGAAATATATATAAAAGAAATAAATAAATAAACATAAATAAACAAACAAATAAAATAAATAGATAAATATACAAGTCTTGCTTTCAAATCACCTTGTTTGGTGACATAGAGTCTACTTCAAGAAGAAGGAGAATTGTCAACAGTAGACCGCAATAATCTATAATAATAAACATGAAATTCTGTCTGTCTGGGACCCCCCGTATCTCATTCTACATTTGCTCTCCATAGACATATGGAATCCTTCTTGGAATCAGGATGATCCTGGGATTGAAAATCTGCCCTTCATTTGGTTCTTGAACATGCAACATTGGAATCTGATTTAAAAGTATTTTGGTTGTTATTTCTAGCAGGTAAAACTTGACTGATTTATGCCAAAATGGTTGGCGTTTGTCAGATGATGTCAGAGATGAAGGGGGAGATGGATGACATTTGCTTCATTAATTTTATGTTGAGATAAGAACTTAGAGACAAATTGGCCAACAGTTGGAATTCAAATTGGGGCTGGAACAATCGAATGATTGCATTACAGAATTAATTCTCATCCACCCTTAATCTCTGATCAAACACTACAGGGGAATATAGTCATTATTGATGTATTATAGTCATGCTATTTAGCTCTCATTAGTTTTGGGTCACTAGTCTAATTAGCTCTCTGCATGAGCTAGCTTAAAAGTCTGCATAAGTGTGGATTTTAACCCTTTCGTTACCAACCTGGCTGAAACCGGCTCTGGTTCTGAGTACAAATGTCTTGTTTTCATAAGTTTTCAATGAAAATCTTCCACCAACCCTTAGTCACAATTTATGTTCCTATCACTAGCTGAATGATAACCAAGTTATTTTACAAAGTTCTTTGTTATAGTTAAAGTAATTGGAAGAAACACAGAGCATCTCAGAATAAATACAGTAACGAAAAGGTTAAGCTAGTGACTTATAAAGCATTTAATATACTTTATAGTATATAATGGTTGCATAACAAACTACGGTGTCCCTATAAGTTATTGATATGTCAACTCCAAAGTTAAGACAGTAAGCTGGCAGAATGGTTGGCATGTTGGGCAAAATGCTTTGCAGCGTTTCATCCATCTTAACACCTGAATTCAAATTCAGCTGAGATCAACTTTACCTTTCATCCTTTTGGGGTCAATGAAATAAGTTCTAGTTGAGCAATGGGGTCGATGTAATCAATTTACCTGCTCCCTTGATTTTGCTGGCCTTGTGCCAAAATTTGAAATCAATATGTCAACTCAAAGTTTTGGGTCAGTTTTACCATTGGCTGATTCTCTCTTACCCCTGTATGAAGAGATAAATTTTCTTTGTAATCATTTCATGGATGATAAATTGCAATGTGGTTAAAATACTCTTATTTCTTTATTGCCCACAAGGGGCTAAACATAGAGGGGACAAACAAGGACAGACAAACAGATTAAGTCAATTGCATCGACCACAGTGCATAACTGGTACTTAATTTATCGACTCCGAAAGGATGAAAGGCAAAGTGGACCTCAGCGGAATTTGAACTCAGAACGTAGCGGCAGACGAAATACTGCTAAACATTTCGGCGGGCGTGCTAACGTTTCTGCCAGCTCGCCGTGTTTGTGGTTGAAATATTCCGTCAGAGAAAGAAATGTCCCAGGATCTTTCAAGAGATGTTCAAGGCTCATAATAAAGTGAATGGTTTTTGTACTGCTTTGAATAAACTAACACAGCCATATTGGAAAGCAATCATTCATGTTGACAGAACTAAAAAACGGACAGGGCAGCTTGAACAGCACTTTAATGCTCAAACTGTTTTGGCAATGACTGTTCTTATTTCTGGGTAATGATTCTATTAACGAGATATCATCCTTGAAAAGCAAAATGACAAATTTATTTGCATATCCGAGATTAATATAACCTATGTAGCGGGGTCACCAGTTGTAACGATAAGCGGGAGAAATTGATTAGTAAACAATATTATGAAATGTCAGAGTCAGCAGTTGTAACGATAAACTCTTTAGTTGAAGTCGAGGGTCACCAACTGTAACTGCTAAGATTGATTAGGTACACAATAATATGAAATGTCGGAGCCAGCAGTTGTAACGATAAAATTTTGTTGTTATGATGGTAAGTTGTAAGATGTGAAAGATGGACAATGCATGAAGTTTTATGGAAATATTTATTTACCATTACGTTACAACACCTTGCCTCGACGAGCAGGTTTTGATAAATCCAAAAGCATGCGAAGTAAAGTTTTTTTTTTGTGTCCTCTTCATTGTTTAGTAGTAATTACTGAGAGAGACAGAATGATGTTGTAAGAACAGAATTAGAGCTAGTGAAAAGTTGTAGGGTGTGGGGCGTTGTCTCACAGTTGCTGACAGTAAACTTCATTTCTCCCTGTGACCAAGGTTCTAGTTGGTCAGGCAGACTTCGTTGTCACCGAGTGACTAACTGGTTGAGTCGTTACCATGTGACTGGACTCATTGAATCATCACCGACTGACTTTTGATTGGGGGTGTCCTTGCCTTTATAACTATCCAGGATAGATATATCATTGAGAACAATAGATTTAGTTGGTGGTCTTGTTATCTCTATTCTAGCTTTTGGTGAAGTAGAAGAGGTTAGAAAGGGTCAAGTGGTGAAGACATTATTTCGGCCTAGCTAAAGGCAATCTGGCAAATGTAAAACTGCTGTCAGAGAAAAACCATTGTTCCACTGGGAAAAGTTCTGTTGAAGTGTTAATTTAAAATTGGTTATGGTGGATCGAATCCACTTCATGCTTGCAAGATCCACTACACCTGTGATATGACATTGAAATATATTCTCATATTCTGAAAAAGTGATGATGAGTATCACTGCGAACAATTAAGATGTGAGGGAAAAACAGTGTCTGCCGATGACTTCTGTGTCTCAACAATTATGGTTAGACAAGACGACACTCACATTCTGAAATATATTTAGCACTTCCATCAATTCATTAGTTACATGTTTATTAAAATTGAATGCTGTCCTAGAAAGAAGGTTATGTCTGTAAACCAGGGACAGGATAGTCGGGGCTGAAATGCTTTCAATGATAGGTTTTCTTGTTAGGGGCCAACCTAGGAATCAACAACACCTTTTCTCTGGTGGCTAACTACTGATGCACACAAAACTCAGTCTCAACCAAGGCAAGGTAAAGGTACATTTTCAAGTCATACCTAATCACAAGGGTCAGTTTCCCAGTTTCATAGCGTATAAATTCCCCACCTGGATGGGATGCCGGTCCGTTGTAGAATTACTCATTTTTGCCAGTTGAGTGGACTGGAGCAACGGGAAAAGAAGCGTTTTGCTCAAGAACACAAAGCATCGCTCAGTCCTGGAATTGAAACCAATCTTACAACCAGGAGTCCAACGCCCTAGCCACTAAGACACGCACCTCCACACACTGTCTCAGCTACAGACTACAAATGGATTAACTGTGAAGTAAATCATTTCATCAAATAATTGTTATGTTGTTGTTTAGCCTCAGATAAACGCTGATCTAGCAAATCATTAATCAAGAACGGTCCCTTCAACCACACCGTCTTACAGGATGCAGCAAAAAATTCACCATTTTTGACAAAATTTTTGGCAATAAATGTGCAATTTGCGCCAGCCTAAACCATAAAATAAAAACAAAAAAATGATAAAATATTAACTACATGAAGACTTCCTTACCAACTGCTTCACATCAAGAGAGTCATACTAACAACTGTGTAAAAGAGGGGAGCTTATCTTGCCACAGCCTGTATTTTCTGATATTGATACGTTGGAGTTCATTAATCAATGTCTTTTCTGCCTTCTGGTGATAAGGTTTGGTTTAAGAAGTGGCCGTTGCCAGTACCACCAAACTGGCCCTCGTACTGGTAGCACATAAAAGCACCCACTACACTCTCGGAGTGGTTGGCGTTAGGAAGGGCATCAAGCTGTAGAAACTCTGCCAGATCAGATTGGAGTCTGGTTCGCCAGACCTCAGTCAAATCGTCTAACCCATGCTAGCATGGAAAGTGGACGTTAAACGATGATGATGATGATGATGATGATGCAATTTTATTTTAAACTAGCAGTATCGCCCGGCGTTGCTCGGGTTTGTAAGGGAAATAACTATATAAACATTTTTAGAGAGTTATAAAAAATAGCAAAAAAATGCATTAAAAATGGAATAAAAAATGATGGTAATTTTTTTTTTAAATCGTTGACTCATCGTAAACATTTTTAGAGAGTTACTTCCCTTATATAATAGCGAAAAAATGCATTAAAATAGAAAAAATGATGGTAATTTTTTTTTTAAATCGTAGACTCATCGTAGACGCTTTCTTAGCCATTTCTGTTTTGGTGTCTCAAGCCATGAAGTCGTTGTTCTAAAAGAACGCTGGTCTCCTTGACAACGCTTTACGACGTTGATTTCCTTACACTCCCTTCCCCACAGCTTCACGAGGGAGGGAAGAAGTGGGAGAAGCAAACAGGTGCAGGTGTGACCGTGGACGCCAACTCCGCCGCCATCGACACACGAAAAATTATGCATTAAAATGGAATAAAAAATGATGTTAAATTATTTTTAAAATCGTAGACTCATCGTAGACGCGCGCTAATACTCAGACGGGCTCGATATGAATCACGACTATAAGATACCCGAATTTGGCTAAACTGCACCGCAAAATGTGGGAGTAGTTAGGAATCTAAATCGAAGGGGACAGACACTCACGCAACTACAGTTTTATATATATAGATTATGCGTCAAATCTAACTGACCTTTAACCCTGAATGATCAGGGTTAAATGATCCGAGACTTTGTCTTGGAAGAATCGAGTCTTTGTTATGTTGACTGCTTGATGAATTGCAGCAGATCGGATTGGCAGCAAATTGATGCCAGAACATAGAACTCAGAAGAGTAATCAATAGTAAAAGCATGAGTAGGAGTAATAGCAAAACACAAGAAAAAAGAGTTGGGATAAGTATATCCCCTTGCTTGACACCATTCTCTACAGGAAAGGGTCCTGCCCTTTCACCACCAGCATCGGCCCATTGTGAAATGATTTAATTATTGATACAAAATAATCTAGACAATCAAGTTTGCTGAGTATTCACCGTATTAAAGGTTTTGGTTATATCAATGAAAATCAGAACAAAATCCATATTCTACTCACAGCACTTCCCCTGCATCTGTCTTGCTGTGAAAATCATAATCATTGTTCCTCTCCCATAAAGGAAGCCACATTGAGATTCGGGTCGGACATCATTTACAAGGTGTTTATTCGGGTGGATAAGAATACTTGCCGGAACCTTGCCAGTAGCTGACAGTAGAGTAATACCTCTATAACTGCTACACTTTATTCTGATTCCCTTTCCTTTATAGAGAAGTCCTTGGGAACAGCGCCATCCCACTAGACTACATTAATATGGTCATGAACATTTTGTGCGATTCTGCAACTGCCAAAGCACAAAACATTAGCGTAAATTCTGTCCTTGTCAGGTGCTTTACCTAGATTCAACCTACTTATCTTACTTATTAGCATCATTACCACGTCCATTGAGGATACAAAGTACAAAGAGTTTATGACGGCTTTTTTTTTAATTGCGTCAATTACTACATCATCTACAACTGACTCGCGGTCTAGAAGTTCCGAAAAATATTCAATCCAGCGACCTGTGATTTCTGTTGATTTAGTAAGCAGAGTAGAACCCTCCTTGGAAAACAAAGGAACCAAATCAAAACTCTTAGGCCCATAAACTTACTTAATAAGATGGTAGAGCTTATTACAATCATTTGCTCATTGGCAGCTTGAATATCACGTGCAAGACCTTCCTACCAGCTGCTCTGCATCTTCTTGAGAGATCGCAGCAGGAGGGATTTTGAATCCTTGTAATGATGTAGTGCTAGATTCTTACAAACTACTGACAGCCCCCATGTGCAGTAATATACTGTGGTTGTAGCGGCACAAGCAGTCAGCGCCATATTAGATGAGATCTCGCGGTAGCCATTGCCATTTCCGAGACTGGAGCGAGACCTCACCTGCATCCATTTGCCATGTGGGAGATCACAACAAGGCACGCGATGGAAAACTATATAAAAGGAAAACCCGATTTAGACCTCTCTCTTTTTGGCGCCACCTTTCAGCAGCGCTGGCTGAACACCACCACTGGCTGGACCTGTCTATAGGTTGTATCTCCAGAGGCAATGCGCCCGCACTAACGGAGCTACTACACAATGCACACAGCCAAAGATGGTTGCTGAGAGCAGCACACTTCACCTATCCTGTGAAACCTGTAAATAAATCAGTTGCAAATTGCATTTGTACTTGAAGTCTTCTCTTTTCGCCTGTCGGAAGCCTGAACTACACGAAGAACAAAAAGATGATGGAAGAAGACGATATTCTTCCGATATTGCAAACCTTGTCTTCCATTAAAAAATGGGCATTGCGCTTTGCAGACTGAAGTTTCTGTACCTCAGCACCATTTTTGTAAAACCAATCCCTATGACTGGCTGTAGAATATTTCAGTCTTTCAGCAACGCATTGAAAAACTTGGTGTTGAAGCTACTCCCGAGTCGTATCAACTTCGATGCAAGATAAACGTTTCCAAAGCTCTTTCTTCACTGTAGGATCATGTATCTTAAGGACATTCAGGAGTCGAGGAATCCCAGCTGGGCCTCTTCTCTCTTTCACTCTAATTACCATCCGAACCTTTGCTCGCACGAAGCACTGGTCCATGCAATACTTCGATCCACGAAGCGATTTGACATTATATATATTATAGACATCGCCCTTGTCAATGATAACATAATCAAGCAAGTGCCAAGCCTTAGACCTCGGGTAAATCCAAATTGTGTGATCACTTTTGCGCATAAAGTGGGCGCTTGCACTATAAAGGCCATATTTATCACACAACTCTAGGAGCATGGGACTATTCATCTTCCCTAAATCGTTTTTCACCTTACCTAAATCTTTCTAAATCGAAACTATTCATCTTTCCTAAATCGAAACGCCCTATAGAGTTCCATGTTTGCCAATCCCTTCCAACCCTGGTATTGAAATCCCCCAGCAGAATGAATTTGTCTGGTTTGGGGATTTTCCCGAGTGCAACTCTCAGCTGGGCATGGAAAGTAGATTTATCTTCACCAAGCTTGAATAGAACAGGAGAATATCAGAGCAGCAAATCACTCAACTCTTAAATGCCGACGCAGAATCATCAAACGATCATTTATAGGGATAGGAAACTTCTCTTTTGAGGATTCCAGATCGAACTGCAGTATCAACTCCAGCCTCTCTGCGCTCTTCCTTCGATGTCTTCTAGAAAAAAGGTGTAACCACGTCCGACCTCCCCAAGCTGACAATTACCTTCCAAACGAGTTTGTGAAAGAGCAGCTATATCTATGTTATACCGATTTAGTTCTAGAGCAAGAAGTGCAGTACAGTCACTCCTGTTATCAGGCCTACAGTCACTCATGTTATCTATCAGAGCACGCAAATTCCAGCATGAGATATTCATATTAAACGCACATTTTGCAAATATTTTCTTTGTTTTTGCGAGCGCAAAGTGGACATCTGTCTGTCGCGCCAAAATGGATAGGAAAAGATAGGAAATTTTTAGTCCTCCTTTTCTATAATACCCTCATCCCGACCTTCCTAAAAGGGAGTTGCTCAGACACTCACGCAGCAACTGAATCTCTTCTCTGTGTTGGACGATAAACAGACGAATTTATATCTAACGTAGGTCGCCTACATACGCTGATAACGCACTTCCAACACTTCAGGTGTGCATGAGCGCCGCCTTCCTATTGCATCGGATTTTCAAATAAACAATGTTTAAGAGTTAAAAAGTTTAAAGTTTAAAGCTAAACCACCCGTGCTTATGCAAGATGTCAGCAATGTCAGTGAAATGTCAACAAAATGTCAGCTTGTTCAAAGTTTTAAGTCCAATAAGGCTTACACGACACCATATAAATCCTCTCCACCCTATTGACATAGATCAGAGACAAGCTGACGCAAGATATCTACTGCCGATACGGGTTGCAGGCCCAGGAATGTGGGAACATCATGGTCTCATGTACAAACTAAGGATGCCCAGAATGTCCGATTTTAATCCCTGCCTATCTGATTTTATATTATAGTTATCGTCCCCGAGATACATGCTTCAATAAAAGCTGAGGAATGCCTCAATCACAATGGTCTTCCAACACACAGGACATCCACCAGGAATTTCTGAGTGCCTGTGCTATTGCTAAATAGTTATTGGACCTACGACTCAACTATGTAACAGGTTATACACGATTCCATGTTACCAGTATCACATCGTTTCGCTTCAGCATAGAAAATGGAAAATAATTAGGAATTAGAAATAGAAATCTAAGTTTTCATGTGTAAAGTTCTCAGTTGTTGACTGATTCAAGGGACAAAACTCTCATTTCAGATTTCAGTTGCCGATGCATATCCTATTATATATGCTACACACAGTGGAAATTTTCTTCGATACAGTAGTTTTCTGAATTGTAAGGCGGCGAGCTGGCAGAACTGTTAGCACGCCGGGCGAAATGCTTTGCGGTATTTCGTCTGCGGCTACGTTCTGAGTTCAAATTCCTCCAAGGTTGACTTTGCCTTTCATCCTTTCGGGGTCGATTAAATAAGTACCAGTTACGCACTGGGGTAGATGTAATCGACTTAATCCCTTTGTCTGTCCTTGTTTGTCCTCTCTGTGTTTAGCCCCTTGTGGGTAGTAAAGAAATATGTATTTCATCTGCCGCTACGTTCTGAGTTCAAATTCCGCCGAGGTCGACTTTGCCTTTCATCCTTTCAGGATCGATAAATTAAGTACCAGTTACGCACTAGGGTCGATATAATCGACTTAATCCGTTTGTCTGTTCTTGCTTGTCCTCTCTGTGTCCTCTTGTGGGTAATAAAGAAATAGGTATTTTTCTGAATTGTTAGATTATCAGGCAAAATGCTTAACAGTTTTTACTCGTGGCCTTTTGCGTTCTGAGTTTTGCTGAGATGGATTTTGCCTTCCATCTTTTCAATAAAATGTGGTACCAACCCAGGTCGGTAAATTACGTGATCAATGTAATCGACAGTTCTCTCCATAAAAAATTTCTGGTTTTGTGCCCATTGCAAGAAATTATGGATCGGCAGAATTGTTTGATTTCTTCCCGTTCCTCACATTCTGAGTTCAATTCGCGCGGGGTCAACTTCATCTTTTATTCATACTCATCAAGTATTTGGATCTGTACTATCGACTAATCCTCTCCAATCCAAATTGTTGGTGTTGTGGCTAAGCAACAAACAATCATCCTCCTCCTCCTCCGCCTCCTCCTCCTCCTCTCCTCCTCCTCCTCATTATCATCATCATCATCATCATCATCATCATCATCATCACCACCACCACCACAATCATCATAATCATCATCATCATCATCATCATCATCATCAGCAGCAGGGCGCTTGGCATCTGCAATGCCATCAAACACTCACAGCCCATTCATGCTGGGCATTGCGGTCGAAGAAAGTCAACTTTAGCATTCTATAGAGTGGCGGAAAAGAGCGACATTTCCGGGAGACCTGGTGCCGACCAAGACTATCAACTTGATAGTCTGATCCGAAGGACTTTCTGATCGGAGTCCACGGATAATTTCCAGAGATCCCTAGCCTAGCAGTGCTACTGGAAAGTTGTGGTACTACCGGTTCGAGACGAACTCTACAGCCACGGAAGTGCCGTCAGCTGAGCCTGCTCGAGATGCGTGGAACCTTTAGCATATTGATTTTACGCTCTAATTCCGCTGAGGTCAACTCAGCCTTTCATACTTTCGGGGGCGATAAAAATAAGTGCTAGTTGAATACTGGGTTCAATATAATCTACTAGCCTCCTCCCCCAAATTTCAGGCCTTGTACCTATAGTAGAAAGGAATATTATTATTATTATTATTAAAGCGGCGAACTGGCCGAATCATTAGCACGCCGGACGAAATGCTTAACGGCATTTCGTCCGTGTCTACGTTCTGAGTTCAAATTCCACCGACGCCGACTTAACCTTTCATCCTTTCAGGGTCGATAAATTAAGTACCAGTGAAACACTGGGGTCGATGTTATCAACTAGTCCCCTCCCACCAAATTTCAGGCCTTGTGCCTATAATAAGAAAGGATTATTATTAAAGCGGCGAGCTGGCCGAATCGTTAGCATTCCGGGGAAAATGCTTAGCGGTATTTCGCCCGTCTTTACGTTCTGAGTTCAAATTCCGCCGAGGTCGACTTTGCCTTTCATCCTTCTCGGGGTTGATGCAACTGACTGCCCACTTCAACTAAAATTGTTGGTTTTGGGTCAAAGTTTAAAGCAATTATCAATATTTCAGACGGCGAACTGGCAGAGTCGTTAGAGCGCCAGAAAGAATGTCTAACAGTATTTGTTCCGGCTCTTTGCATTCTGAGTTCAATTCCTGCTGGGCACACCTTTATCTTTCATCCATAAGGGGACGATAAAATAAATTACCACTTAAGTACTAGGGTCGTTGCAATCGACTAATCCCAGCTCTCCTAAAAATGCTGGCCTTGTGGCAAAACTTGAACCTATTGTTATTATTAGCATTACGGCAGTGAGCTGGTAGAATCGTTTGCACGCCGGACAAAATGCTTAGCGGCATTTCTTCCGGTTCTTCATGCTTTGAGTTCAAATTCCGTCATGGTCGACCTTACCTTTTATCCTTCCGGGGTCGACAAAATAATGTCCAGTTGAGCACTGGACTCGCTGTAATCGACTTACCATTCTCCTTAAAATTGCTGGCCTTGTGCCAAAATTTGAAACAACTTCGACGGAATGGAATCTTAAGGCGTTTACTCCTTGTTAACTAAAGAACAATTTTGGTGCGCTTATTTATGGGAATAAAATGCTTGTTTGATAAATTTATTGAATACACTAATGGAAGCATATATGCTCAATGCATGTGGGAGTTTATTTTAATGAAAACTCTTTAAGGGTTATTTTAGAAATAAATATATGGGGAAAAAATGTTAACGTTTATAAATTTTGGTAGCCGCATCTAAGGGAGATAATTAGCAAACCAGTGAGATAACACGTAATAGTGTTAGAGTTCTCAAGAGAACATACACACATTTACATACCCGCATACATATATACATACAGACGAGCACACACACACACACACACACACACACACACACACCACACACACACACACACACACACACACACACACACACACAGACCTTTATGTGTGTGTGTGTGTGTGTGTGTGTGTGTGTGTGTAAGCTGTGTAAGAGTCCACCAACCACATGGTTCCGGGTTCAGTCCCACTGCGTGGCACCTTGGGCAAGTGTTTCCTACTATAGCATCGGGCAGACCAATGCCTTGTGAGTGGATTTGGTAGACGGAAACTGAAAGAAGCCCGTCGCATATATGTATATGTATATATGTGTGTGTATATGTTAGTGTGTCTGTGTTTGTACCCCCCCCCCAACATCGCTTGACAACCGATGCTGGTTTGTTCACGTCCCATAACTTAGTGGTTTGGAAAAAGAGACCGATAGAATAAGTACTAGGCTTACAAAGAATAAGCCCTGGGGTCGATTTGCTCGACTCAAGGCGTTGCTCGAGCATGGCCACAGTCAAATGACTGAAACAAGTAAAAGAGTAAAGAGTATATGTATGTGTGTGTATATATATATATATATATATATATATATATATATTATATATATATAGATAGATAGATAGATAGATAGAGAGAGAGAGAGAGAGAGAGAGAGAGAGAGAGAGAGAGAGAGAGGAGAGAGAGAGAAATCAAAACAAGACTTTACCATCTTAATTAATTACCTGTCTTTTCACATAAACGCTGGACATGGCATTTGAATTCAAAACTTGATTGTGTAGATAGAGGTGAAAACATTTCTATTGCCAGTCGGGATCCATGCTAGCCCCAAGGTAAAGCCTTGTTTTGATTTCTGTCTATAAGAATATTTCCCCTGACGAAGCGAATGGGTCCCTTAAGTGGTCCCTAACGCCGAAATTGCAATGGGGAATTAACCAGTTATTTTCAAGTTGTGGATTCTATTTGCCATGTCGCCCGAAGACAGTTTTTATCTTGAGGAGAAATAATATGAGTGATATAATGGCTTTATAGCGGTTTTGACTGCTATTTTTAGCATGTAAGGTATTCTTTAAACCCTCTTAGTTATAATTGTGACTTGCTCATAATTCTAAACGTTTTTCTTCTTTATATTTTACTAGCAGTATCGACCGGCGTTGCTCGGGTTTGTAAGGGAAATAACTATAAAGCATTTTTAGAGAGTTATAGCCAAAAAATAGCAAAAAATAGCATTAAAAATGGAAAAAAATTATAGTAAATTTTTTCAAATCGTTGACTCATCGTAGACATTTTTAGAGAATTACTTCCCTTACATAAAAGCAAAAAAAATGCATTAAAATGGAAAAAAATGATGTTAAATTATTTTTAAAATCGTAGACTCATCGTAGACGCGCGCTAATACCCAGAAGGGCTCGATAAGAATCACGACTATAAGATACCCGGTTTTGGTTAAACTGCACCGCAAAATGTGGGAGTAGTTAGGAATCTAAATCGTAGGAGACAGACACACAACTTCACTTTTATATATAAAGATTTGTGCAACAACTAAAACATTCGGTTGTGCAAATTGTTTGCAGAGGAAACCTGCCCTGTGTGGCGGTTTTTGCCGTTTTTGTGGATCTGTTTCAGCTTTTTTAGCGATTTCTGTTTTGGCGACTTCAAGCCATGAAGTCGTTGTTCTAAAAGAACGCTGGTCTCCTTGACAACGCATTACGACGTTGATTTCCTTACACTCCCTTCCCCACAGCTTCACGAGGGAGGGAAGAAGGGGGAGAAGCAAACACAGGTGCAGGTGTTTGAGCGTGGACGCCAACTCCGCCGCCATCGACACACGAAAAATTATGCATTAAAATGGAATAAAAAATGATTTTAAATTATTTTTAAAATCGTAGACTCATCGTAGACGCGCGCTAATACCCAGAAGGGCTCGATAAGAATCACGACTATAAGATACCCGAATTTGGTTAAACTGCACCGCAAAATGTGGGAGGAGTTAGGAATCTAAATCGTAGGAGACAGACACTCACACAACTTCACTTTTATATATATAGACTAGCAGTATCGCCCGGCGTTGCTCGGGTTTGTAAGGGAAATAACTATATAAGCATTTTTAGAGAGTTACTTCCCTTATAGATGCCAATTCGGGCTTTCTTAACCATTTCTGTTTTGGTGTCTTCAAGCCATGAAGTCGTTGTTCTAAAAGAACGCTGGTCTCATTGACAACGCATTACGACGTTGATTTCCTTACACTCCCTTCCCCACAGCTTCACGAGGGAGGGAAGAAGGGGGAAAAGCAAACAGGTGCAGGTGTGACCATGGACGCCAACTCCGCCGCCATCGACACACGAAAAATTATGCAGTAAAATGGAATAAAAAATGATGTTAAATTATTTTTAAAATCGTAGACGCGCGCTAATAGCCAGACGGACTCGATATTAATCACGACTATAAGATACCCGAATTTGGTTAAACTGCACCGCAAAATGTGGGAGGAGTTAGGAATCTAAATCGAAGGGGACAGACACTCACACAACTAGAGTTTTATATATATAGATATATGGTGATGCATATTTGCCATTTGAATATGGCTAACCCATAAAAGTGGATGCTACTGTAGTTTGTAGCCCCAGGAAGATATCTCCTCCAGCTGGCTATAGACACACTATCTGTGTCTTCTCAGTATTTGTGAAGGGGAGTCATCCTCCCCGTCTTCAACACATGATACACACGTACCCGAGTTTCAAGGTGTTTACCTTTCATCAGCGTGTGACAATCATGGTTGTGTGACTGCGCATGCGCGAAAGTGTGACTGCGCATGCGCGAAAGTGTGAGTGCGCATGCGCGAATGTGTGACTGCGCATGCGAGAACGTGTGGCTGCGCATGCGCGAACGTGTGACTGCGCATGCGCGAAAGTGTGGCTGCGCATGCGCGAATGTGTGACTGCGCATGCGCGAACGTAAAACTGCGCATGCGCGAAAGTGACTGCGCATGCGCGACAGTGTGACTGCATGCGCGAACGTGTGACTGCGCATGCGCAGTCACACTTTACGAGGGAGGGAAGAAGGGGGAGAAGCAACACAGGTGCAGGTGTGAGCATGGACGCCAACTCCGCCGCCATCGACACACGAAAAAGTTGGAAGAAATGGAAAAAAATGATGTTAAATTATTTTTAAAATCGTAGACTCATCGTAGACGCGCGCTAATACCCAGAAGGGCTCGATAAGAATCACGACTATAAGATACCCGGTTTTGGTTAAACTGCACCGCAAAATGTGGGAGTAGTTAGGAATCTAAATCGTAGGAGACAGACACACAACTTCACTTTTATATATAAAGATTTGTGCAACAACTAAAACATTCGTTGTGCAAATTGTTTGCAGAGGAAACCTGCCCTGTGTGGCGGTTTTTGCCGTTTTTGTGGATCTGTTTCAGCTTTTTTAGCGATTTCTGTTTTGGCGACTTCAAGCCATGAAGTCGTTGTTCTAAAAGAACGCTGGTCTCCTTGACAACGCATTACGACGTTGATTTCCTTACACTCCCTTCCCCACAGCTTCACGAGGGAGGGAAGAAGGGGGAGAAGCAAACAGGTGCAGCTGTGACCATGGACGCCAACTCCGCCACCATCGACACACGAAAAATTATGCATTAAAATGGAATAAAAAATGATGTTAAATTATTTTTAAAATCGTAGACTCATCGTAGACGCGCGCTAATAGCCAGAAGGGCTCGATATGAATTACGACTATAAGATACCCGAATTTGGTTAAACTGCACCGCAAAATGTGGGAGTAGTTAGGAATCTAAATCGAAGGGGACAGACACTCACACAACTACAGTTTTATATATATAGATAACATGTTTGGCCATTGATATATTCATAAATAATCTTAATTATTTATAATATATCCCCCGTAATGTTTTTACATTGCTCTCTACTTATATATATGTATGTTTGTATGTATGTATATATACGAGTGGTACCCAAAAGTAACTGGAAACGTTCTCTGTGGGACATGCTCGTTGTAATTCAGGCTTCCGCTGCTAGAAGCCACTTGATGCGATCCTCAGGCATCAGTCTGTCGACCGGCGTCGTCGGCTGGAGTCGTACTGCCACGTGCTGCGTCATTGCTTTGCAGTGCTTCTCGTCATTTCGTCGATTTTTGCGATGGATGAAACGAAGAAACAGTATGCTTCCGTGAAATTCTGTTTTTCTGCTGGGGAAAACGGCGGCCGAAACAGGTGACATGCTTCTAACAGCTTACTAGGACACTGCCATGAGCAAAACACAAGTTTATGAGTGGTTTTCACACCTTAGGAATGATCACTTGTCACTTGAAGACCAACCTCATTCACAGCGACCGTTGACCTCCCGAACGAATGAAAATATCACGAAAATTCATGAACTGATCTTGGAGGACCGTCGTCGAACAATTGATGTACTTGTTGATTTGACTGGTGTGTCCTGGGGCTCCCGCCAACGAATTTTGAACGAGGAATTGCGAATGAAAAGAACTGCAGCAAAATTTGTGCCTTGCTTGCTCATAGAAGATCAAAAGCAGTCACGACTGAGTGCGTGTCGTGAACAGAAAGAACAGTCTGAAGTTGGTCCGAAACTTTTTTCGAAGGTCATCACTGGTGACGAAAGCTGCGGCTGCGGTTTCGAGCCGGAAATGAAGCAGCAATGAAGTCAATGGAAGCATTCAATGTCTCCACGCCCGCCAAAAGCGCGTCAAGTGACAAGACGACGCTGATTTGTTTCAACGATGCGTCTGAACCACTGGTACATTTGTGTGCGACTCATACTCCTCTCTGTACACTTTCTATAACTTTGTATGGGCCTCTGAGCAGGTGTCGCCACCACCCCCTGCCGGAACCGCGTGGAGCTTTTTAGGTGTTTTCGCTCAATAAACACTCACAACGCCCGGTCTGGGAATCGAAACCGCGATCTTACGACCTCGAGTCCGCTGCCCTAACCACTGGGCCATTGCGCCACCACACACACACACACACACACACACACACACCACACACACACACACACACATATATACATAGTTTATTTCCCAAATACCACTGCATTTCGTGTTTGAAGCTCCGGCGAAGCTAACCGGTGACATACAAACACTGAACTATGAGCGCATTACATCATATAGCAAAAACAATTGTAAGCTAATGATTATTTCTTATTCCCTTGTTATTCCTTTAATTTCTTATCGCTCTGTACTTGGCTGGCGCTTTTTTCTTTCTGAAATATAAGTATACTGAGTTCTGTTATCAGGTTATCGTTACACCTAAACGAAATAATAACGCGCGCACACACACACAGACACGCACGCATACACAAGACCTAATGGTGAAGAAGTACTCTTCCCTATCACGACGCAGTGTGTTCGATCTGACTGCGTGGCATCTTATGCAAGTGTCTTTTACAACGGTGAAGAGTGAATCCAAGATACCTATAATCTGAAGGTCCAGCCTTGTTTCCTTTCGTCTCACGTTGGTTCGGTCTGAGAATTACGTTAACGGTATTAAGGATGCACGTTTCCACCACCACAACCACCATTCTCTCTCTCTCTCTCTCTCTCTCTCTAAATATATATATATATATATTGATATATATAGATGGATAGATAGATAGATAGATAGATATATAGATAGATAGATCGCTAGCCACTACACATTCTTTATTTTCTCTCCTTGTTTCTTTGTGTGTTCCTTTCTGAGGAAGAGCGTAGGCTCGAAACGTTAAAGGCCTTTTCACTTCCCGAGCGTTATACTAATACATTCATTTGTTGTCTACACCACCTGCCTTCGTCTTTTGTTTTTTTTTGTGAATTCCGCCCCCCCCCCACTATATATAATATTATATTATGTTATATTATATATAAATATGTATATTTGTGTGTGTGTGTGCGTGTGTGCGTGTGTGTGTGTGTGTGTGTGTGTGCGTGTACGTGTGTGAACCTGTGGATTTCCACCAGAACAGCTTTCCCAGAGTCCTGCATTCTTTTACTTCCAGAGTCTGGTCAATCATATCACCCCACCTCCAGTACTTGGCTGGTATTTTACGTGCTTATAAAGGGGCCTTTGCATCGTCCCTTTACTTTAAACATGAGCCAAATTCCCCTGAAATACACTATACCGTATTAAAAAAAGGGAAGGGTTTCTTCCAAAATGCAGTCCAAAATACACAACACCTGAATAAATAAGGGGGTTGTTTAATCAGGGTTTAACAGGACCAATTAGTTCACGATCGTGAAGTCGTGAGTTCAATTCCAGGCGGCACGATGCGTCCTTGAGCAAGACGCTTTATTTCATGTGGCTCCAGTTCACTCAGCTGGAAAAAAAGAGTTGTACCAGTAATTCAAAGGGGGCCAGCCTTGCTACATTCTATACCACACTGAAATGCCCCTGTGAACTATGTTAAGGGTACGCCTGTCTGTGGACTACTCAGCCACTTGCACGTTAATTTCATGAGCAGGCTGTTCCATTGATCGGATCAACTGGGATCGTCGTAGTCGCAACCGACGGAGGGCCACTCAGTTAGTTAACAGGACCAAAACAACAATGATAGGTTCGTAGTTTTATTGACCTCGAAAGTTCGAGAGGAAAAATCGACATGGGCGATATTTGAACTCAGGATGTAAGGATGTTGTGTTAAAATTATCATGATGTTTTTTATTCGACGCACCGACGGCTCTCCTGTCTACAGCCTCCGTGAAAGGGAATCGTCAGTTTGTTGAGGCAGTACTCAACGTTAACGATCCTTCCGCATTCTTGTTTATTTTTACTCTATTACGTTCTTGCTATATAACCCGATTAACGGAAGTTGACTGACATTTTCAACTAGCTGCTAACGACATGAGTTATATATTTTCATACCATTCTGACATAACAGACATCTATTATTTTGACAAGATGATCTATTGGCATCTCTGTAACGTTTCTTAATGAGATTCTTAATAGCTATTTCTTGCTCCTTGATGACAAAAGAATATCTATCTTTCAAACTCTACAATGAAACAGTAATCCTTTATCCAAGATAAATTGTTCATTTTCTCTGTATTAGCTTCATTACTCATTCCAAATTATGCATACCTACTACACTTGATGTTTTTGTTATAAGGTAGGTTTATTTTTCTCTCTCTGATCTCTTCTGATATTATTTATGTCGACATACAAGATAATTTGTTATTTTTCTTATCTGGTTAAAGTAGTTGTATTATTTTAAGAAAATCACAGGGCCGCTTAGATCCATTATTTAATCTAGGTGTTCTCAATCTTTTTGTCCCCATAGCATACTGGGGGAAAATGGTACATTTCTCATAGTAAGATTTAAAAAAAAGGTTGTGTCTAGTGAACATTTGGAAAAGCTATAGAAGTTTAAACTCTGTGTGTGCAATTGAAACAGCATCTCTCTATATATAAACGGCAGTTTGTCTGTCTGTGTGTCTGTGTGTCTGTCAGGTTGTACCCTCACCCTGACCACGGCTTTCAACCGATTCTGATGAAACTTGACACACACATAATTCAAAACTAACGCAGCGAAAATTTTGAAAAGTTCCCCCAGTTCTGAAAAAAAATTCGACTTGGGTCGAGAATCTAAGCTTTTTATATGCAACACATTTCTACAGACTGTCTAGGGGACGCAACTCGACCTTTTTAACTCTCGGAACACGTGGGGTAAGTATCCCAAAATGTATAGAAATGTACAAAAACGGCAAAAAAGCGGGCAGCAATGTGAGTGACAACAACGAAAAAGTCAAAAGTAACCAAACTGAACAAACGAATGGAAAAGGTTTTTTTATGCACACTACAAAAGCGGTTTATAATAAACCAAGAGTTTGCTAGTAGCGTCCGAGGACCCTTAGGGTACGTCAAAAATTTAAGGTAAAACGTTTGGGGTGGTAGTTATAAAGAAAGTGTAAACAAAAAAAGTATTGGAATAAGTTGCGGCTGCAGCAGCTATTAGCAGAAGTGGCGGTGTTGGGGGTAAAGTCTCGAATGTAATTTCTTCCTGGTAGGAATTGGTTGGCTTGAATTATCGATAGCTGTTTGATAGTTATTTGGGAGTGAAGAGAAGACATTGCAACCTACACATGCGCCTTTGTTCCCTAGAGGGAAAGGACTAGATTGGGATTAGTCGTTGCCTACTAGGGGCTCTTACATACCCGAGCAACGCCGGGCTATGCTGCTAGTTAAATTATAAACGCTATCTCTGTATGATGCACCATTGATAGGCATAATGTTTTGGCTTTTGTTTGAGATAAAATCTCTTCATAGAACTGCTTAAAAAAAGACAATATATATATATGAGAGCGTTAGGTGGTGAGCAGGCAGAAACGTTGCCGCGTCGGGCGAAATGCTTTGCGGAATTTCGTCTGCCGTTACGTTCTGAGTTCAATTTCCGTCGAGGTCGACTTTGCTTTTCATCCTTTTGGAGTCGATAAAATAAGTACCAGTTGAATACTGGAGCAAATATATTGTTGCCCATTCTGAGCATAATGTCAAAAGATGTTTTAGAAAGTCATTGATATATTAGGTTGGTCAAAGATCCATTCGGTTTTTGTCGACTTCAGTATGTCCCTTGCGCATGCGCACTCGTTAGATACTTGACACTTCAACGTAGTGCGACGCTAACTTTCAGCGAGACAGGTTGTATTTTAAGTGCTCGGGACCACCCTGAAGGTGGAGGACCAACACGAACATTATCGATACGTCGTGCTTTTTATATTTAAAAGAAAAATGCAACAAAGCGGCGGAAGCCTGCGGGAAAATATGTGTACGGGTTAAGACGCTGTTACGGAATACGTGTGTTGGAAGTGATTTCCAAGCTTATTTCGATCGGGAAAGTTTTCCGCTCAAGATGCAACTCAGTCTGGCCGGTCAACTGAGACTAACAGTGACAAAATGGAGGAGTTACTCAACACCAGCCCCCATTATACGACCAGGATGATCGCAGATATTCTCCATATATCCAAATCGACTGTTGAAAATTATCTGCATTATCTTAGTGACGTCAGCAGACTCGATGTTTGGGTCCTGCCTCGACTGGATGAGGTTAAGCTCGCCCAAAGGCCTTTCGTCTGCGATTCACTGGATAAACGTGAAGAAAATGATACTTTTTTAAAGAGAAGGGTGACATGGAACGAAAAACGGACCCTCTATAACAGAGGATGGTAACGGGATCGTTACCTCTCCCAAGGGGGCACTGGGCATGTCGAAGGGGGCTTTAAGGGGTGGTCAGGTGGCAGTGAAGTAACATAACACTAAATTTTACCTATAGTAGTAATTGTATTATACATGATTAAACTAGTAATGGTTATTAAAATAAAATGCGAGATAAGTATATATCATGACTAAAAACGTGTTTGAACAAGAATAATAAATTGTTAATGCTGTAACAGGATGAAAGGTCTGCAACACTGGATGGGTGCAGCTTGCTTCCTTTACATTAAAATATTAATCGAAGGAAAGAGTCAAGACTTCCGATTAGCTTTAACAGCATAAATACCTTATTTCTGGATTCGCAATATATATATATACATTCTTCTTTCAGGGTGAATCGGTAGCCTAGGAGCTTGTTGCAGTAGTCAAGTGGAGTGAACCAAATCCTGTCCATTCAAGCATAGCGGAGAAGCGCCACGAGGTAGCAGTTTGAGAGAATTTCTAAAGCACGACTGTCCTGTTCGGCTGCCAGCATTCGAGAGGACGATACAAGGGAAATTTTGCTGCTGCTAGTTTTCTGCGCATGCGCATGAGGGAACTTCCAGCAGGCCTCCCGGAAGAATCCAAACTCTGCGCATGCGTGCTGAAGATTTCCAAAATGGCGTCACTACAATACTGTATTCCTGTTTTGAATAGTATTTTTTAGATGCACACAGTCTTGCTTGTTCACTTCGTATATTGTGGCCTCCATTATATTTTATTTAGTGGTGTAATTATGTACAATTGTTGTGTGCGTTACTCTTCAAAAAATTTGCAATGAGTGGAAAAAGAAAGCACCATCAATCCTCGAGTGAATATTTGAAATAAAGCTTTATATATATAAATAATGAGCAATTGCCGTCATGTCTAACGCATGAAAAACCGTTATCAAATGAAGCAACGACGCCTTCAAGAATGAATGAGCATTTACAAAAAATGCATCCAGATAAAGCACGGAAAGATGAGGACTACTGTCGCCAAATGGAAAACTATTTTAAAAAGCCCTTTTATCCTGAGAGTTTAGTAGATAGCGAAGGGGTTAGTGAAGTCTTTATAAACTCTCAAAATTAATTACGAAAAGTGGAAAGCAACGTACTATTGACAAAACTTTTCTCTTACCAGCTTTTACTCTTTTACTTGTTTCAGTCATTTGACTGTGGCCATGCTGGTGCACCGCCTTTAGTCGAGCACACCGAACACAGGACTTATTCTTTGTAAGCCTAGTACTTATTCTATTGGTCTCTTTTGCTGAACCGCTAAGTTACGGGGACGTAAACACACCAGCATCGGTTGTCAAGCGATGCTGGAAGAACAAACACAGACACACAAACAAATACACACACACACACACACACACATATATATATATATGTAGCATATCTGATATCCTCACTGTTTGAGAGACACATTAGGAATGATCTCGTTTGAGAATACAACCACCTTTGGCTAGTTTGAACCTGTTGTGTCCACTGCTCTGATTGATTGGCATTTGGCGCGGTTTGTCTCTCTACTTATTTAGCGCCAGTGTGTAAGCCAACCAATCACTGCCTTTAGACAAGGTCTCGTGACACTGTGTTTCAGATGCCCTGTTTTGAGCCACTTTAATCCTTTAAATAGGCCTGAGTTCACTATTCTACGTCTTTCGACTCCAGACCTTTTAAGGTCTAGTCACTGACCACAGAGCTACTCAGCCATGTTCCAGTTCCAGCGACAGACGACCAGCCAGCCAACCATGCTACTGCTCCAGCTATGAAGACGCTATTTATACACTAGCGACAGACAGGACGTTCTCCATCTCCGCCTCTGTCATCACCATCGTCGTCTCCATCTCCGTCGACTTCAACAACATGTACACATCAACAACGACCAGGTTTAACTCCACGCTCTTTGTGTGAAACTTTCACCGAGAAGAAACAGTCAGTCTACCTGAAAGAACATTTCGTCTGCCGTTACGTTCTGAGTTCAAATTCCGCCGAGGTCGACTTTGCCTTTCATCCTTTCGGAGTCGATTAAATAAGTACCAGTTACGCACTGGAGTCGATGTAATCGACTTAATCTGTTTGTCTGTCCTTGTTTGTCCCCTCTTTGTTTAGCCCCTTGTGGGTAGTAAAGAAATAGGTATTTCGTCTGCCGTTACGTTCTAAGTTCAACTTCCGCCGAGGTCGACTTTGCCTTTCATCCTTTCGGGGTCGATAAATTAAGTACCAATTACGCACTGGAGTCGATATAATCGACTTAATCTCTTTGTTTGTCCCCTCTATGTTTAGCCCCTTGTGGGCAATAAAGAAATAAGAATCGTTAGTACGCCGGGCAAAATGCTTAGCAGCTTTTCGTCCGTCACTATATTCTAAGTTCAAATTCCGAAGAGGTCGACTTTTCCTTTCAATTATTTCATGGTTAATAAAATAAGCACCAGCTGATCATCGGGGCGAGCTGGCGGAAACGTTAGCACGCCGGACAAAATGCTTAGCGGTCGTCTGCCGTTACGTTCTGAGTTCAAATTCCGCCGAGGTCGACTTTGCCTTTCATCCTTTCGGGGTCGATTAAATAAGTACCAGTTACGCACTGGGGTCGATGTAATCGACTTAATCCCTTTGTCTGTCCTTGTTTGTCCTCTCTGTGTTTAGCCCCCTTGTGGGTAATAAAGAAATAGGTAAGCTGGTAGACTCATGGGAGCGTCAGAAGAAATGCCTCTCGTTACTCGTTGCGACTAACATTCTGAGTCGAAGTAACGTTACTTTTCGTCCTCTCTCGTTCGATAAAAAAGAATACCAGCAAAATACTTGGGCCAATGGTATCGACTAATTCCTTCTTTTTAAAATTACTGGTTTTATGTCTAAATCAAAAACATTGTTATTACTTTTTGTACTAGTCTATCAACAAAGTTTTGTTTCGGAAAAATTTCCATCTAGCTCGACAAAAAAAACAACATTTTTATTAAGATAGATTTAATAGGAATTTAAGAAATTTTACCATCGTTTTAGAATTATCCAAATAGTTGTTTAGAGTCTTGGTTGCATTTATAGATAAATATACGTCAAGATTTCACTGTTTATGTATAAGAAAGCCATAAATTACAGGATGTTTTAAAACTCGACTGAAAACAAGCCGTTGACCTAAGATATACCCCGGGTTCCATTTCTCCAGTTACCAATTGTACAAAGATTCACATTGATAAATTTTATCGCTGCTGTTGAATCAAATTTTGCAATTTTCTTTTCTAGACCTCTCACGGTAAACATCCATGTTGGATACTGTGTATGTAGTTATGACCCCCACCCCGTGAAAAGTATAGTCCAAACTGTTTCATATATTTGATTTAGAGCTATTTCTGCCAACTAATCCGTGGTTGGCTCCTGTGTGGTATACATTTCATTGAAACATCCAACTCACATCGTTGGATTAAAAGAAGGAAAAAAAAAACTACGGTAACAGCCGTATAAAGAATGCAGGTATCAGAATTAGACAGCGATGTGACACCACCACCACCACTACCACCACTACTACCACCACCACCACAACAACTGTAACACCAGTAGCAGCAGCAGCAGCCGTTCAAGAATTTGGACCTGGAGATCTCCATTTCCAGCGACTTCGAGGGCCACCTCCCAGGGGTATCCGGCGTCAACGAAGAGCCCTCGACTACAACAAGACGACCAAAAATTTTTTTTCCAAGGCCTGGGGTCTCCCGCCCCTAAGCCGTAGACCATCACCTAATCACCCTTACCCGTCTTGTTGCTTAACAATAACAACAACAACAACAACAACAACAACCGTAGCCTCAATAGCAATAACAACAGCTGTAAGCATCCATAGCAACAACAATTATTTGCAGATACATTAGACATTATGAATCCCCCCATATTTAACTTCAAGATATCTACTCCTTCTATTTATTTATCCTTTACATGTTTCAGTCATTGGACTGCAACCATGCTGGTGTGTCGCCTTCAAGGGTTTAGTCTGTCCCGAGCTTGTATAATTGCGTGCTGCTGAAGACAATTGTGGCGTGGGTGGTCGTTAGAAAGTATGATGATGTTGAATATAAGCTCAGAATGGCTGCATGTAAACATAAAATAGACAAACTCGCGGACGTTCAGCTCTATTTTATTGATAGAAATATGTGAATATAAAAGCGCAAATTATCGCAGATAAGTAGGAGTAGATTTATTGCGTTCACTTGGACATTAATTGTCTGGAAGACAAAACCTGAGACACTGTAACTGCTGCACATTGTTGAAGCTTGGAGAAGAGAGCCGCGATATGTCTTGTTTGAAGGCTCGCAGTGGTCTGCTGTGATCTATCTTGCTTGAAGGCCAACTGCCGTCTGCGGTAATTTAGGCCTAATTTGTTTAAGTAGGGTAAAAGGGCACGAATTTCATGAATATTCGAGGAGCCGTTTACGCCACAGCTTCACACTGATTGGTCGATTTTTAGATCGCTCATATGAAACTGTAGTGGCATACTCGTGATTGCAAACTGATAATTTCGTGGTTGGAGCTCGAATCCCTGCAAGTCTAACAAATTAACCCCAATACTTATATTTTTATTTTAAAGTCCGGTAATTATTCTATCGGTTTTTTTGCCGAATCTCTAGGTTACGGGTGCGTAAACAAACCAACACGAGTTGTTAAGTAGTGAAGGCGGGTCAAACACAAGCAAAAAAGATATATACTCACCCACACACACATAAACACATACGCATACATATACATGAATAAATGGATAGATAAATAGAGAGATACTCAAACGTTTTTGCCCTCTCTCCTTCATAGAAATATGTAGTAATGAGATTTATAAGTGACTTTTAACCATTGACATAATCGTTTCGCTATCTCGGGATGCCCAAATCTAGTTTTTCGCGGATTGATTTGGTTTTATTATTAATCCTGCCAATATGGCGAGCTGGCAGAATCGTGAGCCGGCCGGGGGAAATGTGTAGCGGTATTTCGTTTTTTCTTTACGTTCTGAATTGAAATTCTGCCAAGGTCGACTTTGCCTTTCATCTTTTAAGGGTCGATAGAATAAGTACTGTAATCGACTAACCCCGTCCCCCGGAATTTCAGGCCTTGTACCTATACAGCAATCTCTCGACATATCGTGGTGTGGTTCAGCTATCGCGCACTCAGTTTATCGCGGATTTTTCTGGCCAATATATGTAAATTTAGATGTACAAGACTGAAAACGGATTTCAAAACCATCTTTGTCAAGATTAGAAATATGAGAAAAAACAGCGAGTTAGCAGTGAACCTAAACATGACAGATGAACAAAATTCCATTTTAATTTCATTATGAGTCCTCGCCGTTTTCTTTCTTTTTTTTTAAAGTAATTTCTATAAAACTTTGCCACCAAGAATGGGGTGGTTTAAGTAGTCAATGCTAATATCTAAAAAGAGGGTTATGGTGGGTGGGATAACAACCCAGTGGGTAGAATTAACGTCTGAAAAATGGTGACTGCTGGCTATTTGGGTACCCAAGGGGTTGATAAACACATTAAGGGCGCTGAATTATTATCGAATTTGGAAGAGCGCCGTAATTCAAGGTTAAAACTCCTTAATTTCCAGTCAAATATCAATGCAATAACTAGTATTCACCAAGCACATAGTTTCTCGTTAAATATTCCAACTACATCAATATAATATGATTGAATTTGTATTATTCTTTATCAATTTCGCTCAGTATTTTCATAAAATTTCTTTAAATGTTTCCTATTAAAAGTGGCAATGACACAAAAAACAAAAATAAAGTATTACTTTTATATCAAGAATTTCTTTTTACATTAACGATACTTTTTAAAATTTTATTTTAGAGATTTACTTAGTGGGATGTAATTTAAGGATTCTATGAAAGGATTCAATGCTATAAGAAGTTTACCGACCTCTGGGTCAGAATAATTTGCTTTTTTGTGCAAAACATGGCGTGAGGTGAGAAGCTTTTCCAAGAAAAGAAGTGCTCAGCTACAAAATGTTGATAATCAAGATAAATTTCAGTGCAGCTACAGATAATATAGTTTATTCTGATATCTGGCTTTAATAATGTCCTTACCAACAAGTCTATGGTGATAGATCAACTTTCGTTTCATACAAAATCCAATTACTGAATGTCGTAGCCTCTAGCGGTGGCCGGATTAGTTAACCTAGCAAAAGGTAACGAGTAACCCGGTTGCCAGCCAAAGCACTTCGACTCCCCAACGACATTATTCGGTGAGGAAAGTAAGTAGGCGGGTGGATAAGGTAGCTAAGGTGGATGAGTTGGTGGGTGTCGGCTGGTTGGTTGGTGGGCGAGTTAGAGAAGCGAGTTGGTTGCGTAAGGGGGTTAGCAGAAATTGCAGATGTGAGTCAGTGTAATACAATGTGTGGTTTTGAAGTGTAGGAGGATTCATCTGTTACGTTTTTTTCCTTTTCCTCTACAACTCCCTCTCCGCCCCTCCTGTTGCCGCTGCTGCTGCTGCTACTACTACTATACTACTACTACTACTACTACTACTACTACTACTACTACCACCACCACCACCACCACTACTACTACCACCACCACTACTACTGACACCACCACCACCACCACCACTACCACCTCAAATGTCTTGTATGGTATTAATGCATGTAAAAAGTCAAAGAAAAGAAAAAGAGAAAGAGAGCGAATGTGTATAAAAAAATTAACAGAGGCTGGCTAAGAAAGAATAGGACAGAGTGAACGAAAGGAAAGTCAGACAGACTGACATGGATGGATAGATAGATAGATAGATAGATAGATAGATAGATAGATAGATAGATAGATAGATAGATTTATTGGCCACACAGGGCTGCACACAGATGGGACAAGTTACAAGGTAGAGCTTTTCTTTTGGGGGATGAAAAAAACAAAAAACAAAAAACAAAAGAAACAAAAAAAAAAGGTGGCGTAAGTTTTCGATCAAAAGGGATCGTAAAAGGGAAAAAAAGAACAAAAAAAAAAGATAGATAGATAGATAATAACCTTCAATTTCTTTCTATGCAAAAGAGTTTTTTCAACCCGATATTTACATGCGATAAATTACAGCTTTATTATCTGCTTCGAGAACCATTATTCTGCGAAAGAATTATTTCATGTTCTCTCGAAAGTTTAAATTCTTATGAAGTCAACAACATGGATAGATAGATAGATAGATAGATAGATAGATAGATAGACAGATATAGATAGATAGATAGATAGATAGATAGATAGATAGATAGATAGATAGATAGATAGATAGATAGATAGATAGATAGATAGATAGATAGATATAGATAGATAGATAGATAGATAGATAGATAGATAGATAGATAGATAGATATAGATAGATAGATAGATAGATAGATAGATAGATAGATAGATAGATAGAGGGATAGATATGTTTCTTTATTAGCCACACAGGGCTGCACACAGATAGAACAAACTACAAGGTAGAGCTTTTCTTTTGAAGGTTTAAAAAAAAAAAAAAAAAAAAAAAAAGGAAGGGGGAGTTTCGATCAAAAGGATCGTAAAAGGAGAGAAAGAGGACAAAAATAAGGGGGGGTTAAAAAAAAAAAAAAGGGGGGGGGAGAGGAAAAAAAAAAAATTGATCAATAGGGATCGTTATCACAGAAATGTCAATATGAAGTGTAAAGGGGGGGACAGGTGAGGTTTACCCGTGGAAGAAAAGCCTACGGAAAAGACCACGGTCAATGAAGTCACATTTTATATTTCTTTTTTTTTTTTTTTTTTTGCAAATAAGCAACTCTCTGTTTTCGATTTCTGGGTTCATAGGACTATGCTCAAGGTGGCTTCGTCATTCATACGTGCCATTCTTGCTACATTCACCCATCTTTTTTTAAAACATTCGCTAGACAAAACTTGCCTCTCTACTCTCACTTTCCTTTTCAAGTGGTACTTGAAGAAGTTGATGAGAGATTGACCAGAGAGGAAAGTGTTTGTCTCCAATCCTTTCAGACGCGTCCACCAGATACATTCTTTCGCCATAGCCACAAGGATGATGAAAATAGCTCTTCCTTCCCGTTTGAAGGAAGGAGGCGTGACAATATTGACGATAGACAGCTGATAAACCGACTCGTCCCACACGTGACAGCAGTTGTTCGACATAAGCCCACAGGTCGGAAATTGTTGGACACTGAACGAGTGCGTGCAGAACGGTTTCGTCGCTCTGACCGCATCTCGGGCAGGTCGGCCCCGTGTTTCTCGAGCCGTGTCTGTAGAGCTTATCCCGAACGGGTAGCGCTTCTCGGTAGCACTGCCAGGCCAGGGATCTCTGGAAGTTGTCCATGGGCCCTGGCCCGAAAGTCGTCCCGAACAGGCGGGTCAGGTACTCCTCGTCGACGTCCAGGTTCGCCCCGAGCTCGTCGTCGTACCTCCCCTCCACTAAACCCCTATAGAATGCTTTGGTTGTGTTGAAGTCACTTAAGGTCGACCCAGGACGGCAGAGTTGCTTGAGAGCAACGCGACACTCGCGGTGCCATTCGCCCTTCCTCGGCCTCTTTTTGATCCACGACTGCAGTTCGGTCATGGAGACGAGCTGCGGGAAAGCGTGCCTCACAAACGGCGACCACACCTGTTCACCGTCGTCTACATAGAGCCAGAGATGTCGCAGTCTCAGCGCGTGTCTGCGCATCAAACCACGGCATGCCCAGCCCTCCTTTTAACGGGTGTTGACAGCAAATGGATCGCCTGACCATCGGGACGCATCCTTTCCACAAGAAGCGAAAGAGGATGCGTTGTAGTTTGGTGATGGTAGGGTCGGGACAAGGTACGACGGTCAGGCGGTAGTAGATGACGGACGCGATGTACGTGTTCGCCACCTCCGCTCGACCTTTTAGGGACAGTTTCCTCTCGGCCCATTGCGGGCGAGAGTGACCACCCTACTCGTTATCTCGTTCCAGTTCTTCTCCACTTGGAGGTCCGGACCAAACCAGACCCCGAGCAACTCAACCGGGCCGTCGGTCCAGCGTCCCACGACGGAGGCGCTGGTGGACGGCATGGGCTTGCTTCTCCAGGTGCCTAGTCGCAAGCCCACTGACTTTTCCCGGTTGATTTTCGCTCCTGTCACCGCTTCGTAGTTTTTCAGTGTCTCGCCGACCAGCTCGATGTGCTCGTGGCTAGACACTATGACGGTGACGTCGTCCGCGTATGCAGACACGCTCGTCCCGCATCCCAATTCTCGCGGGATGCCCCTTAGAGTCGCCAGCTTCCGCAGTAGTGGCTCAAGAGTCAATACGTATAGAAGCGCCGAGGGGGCATCCCTGACGGACCGAACGTGCAATGTCGAAAGGTCTCGATAGATGTCCATTTACGCGAATTACCGAACGGATGCCTCTGTACAAGGCAGCTATCCAGCCGCGGAAGACGGGACCGAAACCAGCCGCTCTCAGGACTGCCTCCAAGTATCGATGGTCTACCCTATAAAGGCTTTCGATTGATCCAAGTTGATCAGGGCCCCACCCATGCCAGGTTCGTTAACTACCCTGTCTATGATGTAGCGCATCAGATGGAGGTTGTCATGGATGGTCCGGCCTGGCACGGCGCATGTTTGCGCCTTGTCGACCAGTTTCTCGATGACAAGCGCCAACCTCTTGGCTAGCACCTTGGCCAAAATTTTCAAGTCTGCATTAAGCAGAGTGATGGGCCTAAAGTTATCTATTACATTTCCCTTGTTTAGATCTTTCTTCAGCAGTGTTACGGCTCCTCGGCTCACAAAACCAGGAATGCTCCCGTTTTGCTGCCAGTTGCAGTACACCGCCGCCAAGAGATCTCCAAACAAGTCTGGCATACAATTGTAAAGCTCGTAGGGTAGACCATCCAAACCCGGTGATTTGTCCCTCGAGCATTCTGCCATCGCTTCCCGCACTTCCGCCGCCGTGATGGCACCTTCGCAGCACCCTGCCTTTCTTGTCGAGAGTCGTGGTAGGCTATGTAGGTAGGCACTGAAGTCCACCCTACGTTCTTGCCCTCCACTCGTTCCGAACAGTCGGGCAAAATGCTGCTGAAAGGCCTCACACATTTTACTTGGCTCGAGCAATTCGCGCCCCTGTTCATCTACCAGTGACCGAATGGTGGCTTTGTTGCCCTGTTGCGCCTCTGCCACCCGGGCCTCTCTCGCGGCTCCAACACCTTCGTTCCTTAGAGCACGCATCCTAGCTCTGACAGCACATCCTTCGTGTTTGGCGTTGAAGTGTTGGTCGAGGGCCAACCTCGCCGCCAAAACGTCGGATGCGATGCCGCTTCTAATTGCCTCTTCTAGCTTCTTAACTAGCTCACCCTCTACTCTATTTCTATCTATGGCTAGTGCTTTGCTGTACCTAATCGCTTCTGCTTTTACTGCTCTCTTGAGGGCAAACCACCATTTGTTGTTGATGATGGCTCCCGTCAAAGCCCTCTTTACTAGTGTGCTAATCCGGTCTCTGAAAACTTGTCTCGATGGGAAAGACGCGTTTAGTTTCCAGTATCCGGGACCCTGCCTAAGTGTCTTACCTAAGTCTAGCGTACATGTCACAAGTTTGTGATCCGTGTAGCTGACTATGTGGAATTGTGGACATCCTATGCTATCTCTATCTACTGTCCTACACAGTATCCTATCTAGATACGATCTCGACGACCCGATGCGGTTGCTCCATGTCCACGTTGGCGCATTCGGGTGGTCTAGTCGAACCTGTCAGACAGTTGAAAGCGTCTGAGCAGGTCTCTGAGGCATTTGCATCCCCGTCTATTCCTATCTCTACCCACGTAGTCTACATGCGTGTCCAAGGTAGCATTCCAATCCCCCACTAAGAGTAAAGGACGAGACGTTCCCAAGAAAACTTCTAGACGTTGAAAGAAATCCGCCCGACCTGTTAAGGGCGGGTGCGTAAACTGATACGAGTCGAAAAGCGCACCCATTGCTGCCGTCGACATCCAGGACGACCAGTCTACCCTCCGGGTCTACGAATATTGTCCTTACATTGAGATCCAGACTCTTGTGAAAAAGTACCGCGGTGCCACTACCGCCCATTCTCGGCAGACAGGGGGAAAAATAAATGTTGAACTGTCCGCCAAACATGGTCTTTAGGGCCCGCGGATTGTGGAGTCTGGTCTCGCTTATGGCTATGATTTCTAACTTATGTGACTTTATGTCATTTAAGAGGTACCCTTGTTTCCAAGGGGACCCCAAGCCACGCGCATTTACAACCAATCTTGATCATAGTTCTAATGAATTAGAATACAGAGGGTTACTTACTGCTCGAAAGTTTTTGCTTTCTCCTCCGTGGTTTGTCCTCGAGAAGATCCCAGTACAGTTTCTTTGTGAGATATTTTTGGCATTTACCAACCGCACTGGGGAAAATGCCTTTGAGTGTGTGGTGCAGACTTTTGGAGATGTGTAATATTTTGATGTGGTCTGGTGGTGTTGTGTATGGGTGATTGTTTGTTTTTATGTCATCTTCTGTTATGTTTGTTTTTGATTGGATGTATTCCATCAAATTTGTGTTTTTGGTGTCTATGGCTGTGAGCATGTTTGCTGTATATGTTTTGTGGTGTTGGTGTGGCTGTTGTTTGCGTTGGTTTTGAAATGTCTTCGGGAGATGTATTTCCCCCTGCTTTGTTCGTGTTTGCATTTGGTTTGGTTGTGTTTCTGCTCTTTATTTTCCTTCTTTTTGTAGCTATTTGCCATTCCTCACTGGTTTCGTCTTCCGACGAAATTTCTGAGGAATCAGAAGGGGGTAGGGGTATGTTGTGGGCTTCTATGTATGTCTGTGTAAGTGGTTGTGTTGTTGTTTTCGTTGTTGTTGGTTGTTGAGTGTTTGTGTGTGTTGAGTGCGGTATAAGGGATGGGGGATCAGTTTGTGGTGTTTTCTTTGTTTTTCTGTTCCTTTGGGTTTTGCTGTTGATGGTGGTTGTTGTGGTTTTTCAGGTGTCGAGTGGTTTTTGGTTGATGACGGATTAGCTTGTGTGCTTCTCTTGTCTTCTGTGTTGATGGTGGTGTGGGTAGTAGAGCTTTTTTTCCGGAGTGCTTTGGTTGTGTAGTGGTGGTTGTTGTTGTTGCTCTTGGTGTGCAGTGGTTGGGCACGTCTTTTTCAAGTGTGTTTCGCTTCCACACAAATAGCAGCGTGGTCGCCTGCCCTCTACCACTATATAGAGTTTGTAGCCTCCTGGCAGTTCTATAGC
>NW_021835954.1:0-17500 GCF_006345805.1 Octopus sinensis | reverse complement strand
ACACACACACCACACACACACACACACACACACACCACACACACACACACACACACACTCGGGCAAGGAAAATATTAATTTTCATGCATGGAAAATGGTCCAATGTTGGCAATTAGGCTCGAAGTTGATTAACAATTTCGTGCTATGTCTGTTAATTAGATGAAATTGTTATAAATAGTGTCACCTGACAGGAACTTGAACTGCTTTGGAATTCATTCCTATACGGGGAATATTCAGAGAACTGCCTGCGCGCGCACGTGTGCGCGTGTGTGCGTGTGTGCGTGCGTGTGTATAAATGTATATGTGTGAATAGTGGAGGCGCAATGGCCCAGTGGTTAGGGCAGCGGACTCGCGGTCGTAGGATCGCGGTTTCGATTCCCAGACCGGGCGTTGTGAGTGTTTATTGAAAACACCTAAAGCTCCACGAGGCTCCGGCAGGGGATGGTGGTGATCCCTGCTGTACTCTTTCACCACAACTTTCTCTCACTCTTACTTCCTGTTTCTGTTGTACCTGTATTTCAAGGGGCCGGCCTTGTCACTCTCTGTGTCACGCTGAATATCCCCGAGAACTACGTTAAGGGTACACGTGTCTGTGGAGTGCTCAGCCACTTACACGTTAATTTCACGAGCAGGCTGTTCCGTTGATTCGGATCAACCGGAACCTTCATCGTCGTAACCGACGGAGTGCTTCCACCTGTGAATAGCTGAGAGTATGTGTCTATGTTGTGTGTGTGTCTGTATTTTTAGTTATATGCATGTATATGTGTGCAAATGTGCGTGTCTAAGTGTATGAGTAACTATGTGCTGACACATGTATAGCTGTAGGTTTGTGTTGTGTTGTTGTTGTTGTTAAGCAACAAGACGGGTAAGGGTGATTAGGTGATGTTCTAGGGCTTAGGGGCGGCAGACCCCAGACCTTGGAAAAAAAGAAAAACTTTGGTCGTCTTGTTGTAGTCGAGGGCTCTTCGTTGACGCCCGACACCACTGGGAGGTGACCCTCGAAGTCGCTGGAAATGGAGATCTTCAGGTCCAAATTCTTGTACGGCGTAGGTTTGTGTACTCATTGTTCTGTGAGAACGTGTTTAGATGTCTACGTGTGTATGTGTGTGTGTGTGCTATTCCTCCAATATTGTTCGACATTGGGCAAGCGACTATAACCTAGCCATTTCAGTTTAAACATCACCTTGGTGTTGTATCTGCGCCAATTTATTTCCATTCAAAGATCTCTACGATGTCGCTGAGCCATGTATATGCCGAGAATCACGTAGTTACCACATGTGGTTACGACTGTTAAAATTTTCCAAGCACCGAATGAAACGAAGAATATTTCTTATGAAATCCTCAGTTTCACATATTTGTATACATACAAATAAATGGTCTGAAATTCGAAGGGAGCGATCGAGGCCAAAAAAAAAAAAAAAAAAAGAAAAGAAAAAGAAAAAAAAGGCGTCGAGCTGGCAGAACCGTTAGCACGCCGGGCGAAATGCTTAGCGGTATTTCGTCTGCCGTTACGTTCTGAGTTCAAATTCCACCGAGGTCGACTTTGCCTTTCATCCTTTCGGGGTCGATAAATAAAGTACCAGTTACGCACTGGGGTCGATCGAATCGATTTAATCCCTTTGTCTTTCCTTGTTTGTTCCCTCTATGTTTAGCCCCTTGTGGGCAATAAAGAAATATTAACATATTTGTATATATCTAGAGATTTTCTGTTTGATATCTTACATTTATTTCGCAACATTCATTCAATCAGGTACTTGTTATTGCTTAACCATTATCAAAAGTACAAGATATCGACGGAATGGTAAAGGCCAACTGGAATCTTCGGCTGTATGTTTTCCAATTTTGGAGATCATAACATCATGACAAGCTTGAAAATTAAGCAGGACAATACCGTAGACTTGCAATTCTCTAACTAGAAAAATATGACATTTGCTGGTCGCCTGAGAATCATGATGGAGAGTCTGGATTCTGTATCAGAATAGAATCTCCTGTGAACAAATACTGGAAAAAGGTCGAAGGTAATCTCGTCTAAAAAAATTCTGGGATAAATTTATCAATTTGTGCATGCAAATACATATCAGTTCTGTGCATGTCTTCTAAATACCTGTAATCAAATAATTACTACGATGTATGACAATGACTTCCGAGGACAAAGGAGACAGAGGAAGATTATTATTATTATTATTATTATTATTATTATTATTATTATTAAGAAGGCGAGCTGGCAGAATCGTTAGCACGTTGGACGAAATGCTTAGCGGTATTTCACCCGTCGCTACGTGAGATAGAAGGACAGTCTATTTTAAAGGCGTCGAGCTGGCAGAAACGTTAGCACGCCGGGCGAAATGCGTAGCCGTATTTCGTCTGCCGTTACGTTCTGAGTTCAAATTCCACCGAGGTCGACTTTGCCTTTCATCCTTTCGGAGTCGATAAACTAAGTACAAGTTAAGTACTGGGATCGGTATAATCGGCTTTACCTCTCCCCGCAAATTTCAGGTCTTGTGCCTATAGTAGAAAGGATTATTATTATTTGGGTTTGTTTCAGATTCGGTCTTAATCCTTGTAGGGATTATGTGGGTAGCGGGTTACTACCTGTAACCTTCGGTATCCACAAGTTTTTAGCAGTCTTTCAAGTGCTTAGGACTTACCTGATAATCCTTGCTGCCCCTAAGAGACAAACTTTCTGTAGGTGCTCCACCGGGCATTCTATTTCAATCTCCCTCAGCTATTTGTCTATGTCTTGGTTTACTGTCCCCAACGCACCAATTATTATAGGTCTGACCGTTACTGCTCGCATGCTCCAAATTCTTCCTATTTCAAATTTTAGGGGATTGTATTGCTTTTGTTTTTCTTACTCTTTCTTTGTGATCCTGGAATCAAATGGGCATGATGGGTCGATAAGTAAGCAACTTCGCTTTTCCTCATCTATGATTGTAATATTGGGTCTATTGTTTTCTAATTTCTTGTCCGTTTGAACTGGAAAGTCCCACAAAACTTTACATTTCTCCGACTCTAGAACTCTTTCGACTCGATGGTTGTACCATGTATTTCCAGCTTCAAATCCTCATTTCTGGCACATTTACAGTGTAAAACTTTTACAGCTTGGTCGTACCTCCATTTCTTATATTCTTCCTGTGCCAACTTTGGGCATTCTTCCACAATGCATGCTACTGTCTCGTTCCAAGTTCCACAGTCTCTACATTTTACTGATACATCATCATCATCATCCTCATCATCATCCTCATCATCCCCATCCTCCTCCTCATCATCATCATCATTGAGTGGAAGTGCAGTGCATGCCGTCAAAATGACACTGAAATACAAATATACAAAGCGCAATATACCCATCTGTGACTACCCGTCTGATAAGAGTACACCAAGCACAAGGATCACAACCATAGGTGCGCAACATAGTGATCTTATATCAAGATAAACAGCGCATGACCTTGCAGGTGGGGCCCAGTTAGAGTTTTCTTCAGGTCTAATAGACCATCCCATTCAAAAGGTCCCTGATTAAGGTTTGTTTAAGGATAATGAACAAAACAGCCATGTTTCCAGGGGTGAATTATTCAGACCCCAAAGAATTCCTCTCAACACACGGCTATGATGCTCCTCCACTAATTTTGCTCGTGATCAAAGATGCACATATTGTCAGCCACTAAAGTACAGGGGTCAAGCAACTGACAAGCAAATCTGTGGTATTGAGCAGAATATTTGCTGTAGCTCATCTTTTACACGAACTACTACTACTACTACTACTACTACTACTACTACTACTACTACTACTACTACTACTACTACTACTACTACTACTACTACTACTATTATTATTATTATTATTATTATTATTATTATTATTATTATTATTATTATTAACCACAGGGACCTGAGATGTTAAGGACTGTACAAAGGTGAAATACAAAACAGCAGGATTTTAGATGAGTAAAAAAGAAAGCGGGATCATAAAAAAACGATAGATAATACGAAAATATCAATAGTAATTCGAGGGAAAATCTCCCATCAAGTCTCAAATTATTCTCGTTATTGAGCGAGTTGTTCCTAGAAATGTTTCTAGACGTCGTGAGAAATTCCGATCTCAAGCTCCAGTCATTAATCTAAAGACATCAGTCACCATTACCCACATTGTCTCTTACATCCAGGACATTAACTTACCATCCAGGCCTTGTGAAACTGGACTTCAGGCTCCTCGGAAGTAGTGTAGTGATCACCAGACGATCCGGACCGACCGAAAGAAGTATAAACCTTGAAGTCTTCCAAGAGGTGGGGGAACTAACGAGTGTATTTTGGAAATTCTGGTATTTCTGATGGCTACCACATCTTAACTTGGTAACTTGGGATCGTTGAGCCGATGTCCCTATCACCAAAATAATCCTTGGTCACCTGCATTTAAAATTGCTGTGTTAGGATGAAAAGAACAAATAAACAAGTACGAGTGGGTCACTTACTTTGATCTTCGTGTAATCCTTTTCCGTGGCCCTCCTAACAACCATCCCAAACCTTCTTATCCAGTATATATTTTTAGAAAGTTATGCCTTGCAGTAATCGCCTTCTCAAAGACAACACTATTTCTGAAAATACTGCTGCGTTTCTTCCCAGAAGTCTCAACTTCTAATGACATTGAGATGGTTGGTCGATCAAACCCTTCGTCTTTCTTCCTTTAAGCCCAACAAAATCCAAAGCGGCCTGGTATCAGTCAACCGACAGGCCAACCACTACCATATAGCAGCAAAGATAACAAATGGTACAACAACAAGAGCTACAGCAACAACAACCGCAGCAAAGTCACAACAATACTAGTAAAAGGTGAAGAGACAAACGATAGCTGCTACATTAAAAGCAGCAACAGCAACACCAGAGACAACAGCAATCACAGAAACAACACGGATCCCTCAACACTAAACATTAAAACTGATTTACCTATCACTGAGCAAAATAGAGAAACTAACAACCAAATTCCACTCAAACTGCATCTTACTATCTTAACGAGGGACATATTGGATTGTGTTATCGTTGATACATTCATTGACTGAAAGTAAAATGTGGTATTATGGTAGGAATATCACGGATCACATGTCTGCTCAATTGCACTTCACTAATAACAACAGCAACAATACTAACAATAATAATAATAATAATAATAATAATAATAATAATAATAATAATAATAATAATAATAATAATAATAATAATAATAATAAAATGCCCTGATGCAGTACCAGGCAGTGGCTCTCATGGCTTCTGATCTTAACTGATTGGAAGTGTTATCATGTACATTGTTTTGTCTTAGTATAAAAGATGGGCTACAGCAAATATTCTGCTCAATACCACAGATTTGCTTGTCAGTTGTTTGACCTTAACCAGTTGAGCATGTCCCTTAGTGGCTGACGATATGTGCATCTCTGATCACGAGCAGAAGTAGTGGGGGAGCATCATAGCCATGTGTTGAGAGGGATTCTTTGGGGTTTGAATAGTTCACCTCTGGAAACATGGGTGGTCCTTTCAACATCCTTAAATAACCCTTATTCAGGGACCGTTTGAGCGGGATGGGCTACTCAACCTGAAGAAAATTCTAACTGGGCCCCACCTGCAAGGTCATGTGCTGTTTATCTTGATATGAGATCACCATGTCGCGCACATATGGTTGTGATGCATGTGCCTGGTGTACCTTTATCAGACGGGTAGTCATGATGGGTATATTGGGCTTCGTATATTTTTACCCCAGTGTCACTTTGATGGCATGAACTGCTCTCTCACTCAATAATAATAATAACAATAATAAATGAACGAACTAGTGAGTTTAGTTTAATGGCCTACCAATGTATACTATGAGTTTCTTTGCCCTAGGAGTCGGGAAGACACTCGGCAAGAAATGGAAGCAAATTTGAAAGAAGAAGAAAAACCCATAAATAATAATAATAATAATAATAATAATAATAATAATAATAATAATAATAATAATAATAATAATAATAATAATAATAATAAGACACCGGGGACGTTTAAGAGGAAGACACCGGGGACGTTTAAGAGAAGACACCGGGGACGTTTAAGATGTAAGAAGGAAAATACAGAGCTCCGAAATCTATCCACAAACATCGAAAACAAGGACACCCTATGGAGCCAAAGATTTACTAACAAAGAATTGGACTATATCCGAGTAAGTAATACGAATTGAAATTTATTACTATTTTCGAAACGAAATGATGTATTTTGACTCGATATCATCTCCACCTCTAACGCAACACATGTAAACATGCGTGGAACAACACGATCATCCCCGACCTCAAACACCATGTACAAAGGAACTACGAAGAAATTAAATGCCACCGATACTATTCAACCCAAGAATAACAATCGAGCGGTACGTACATTAAACCTACAACAAAAAATGTACGAAAAACTACACGTGCGAAATAATGTGACAACAGAAATAAACGGACCGGTACCCTACGAAAATGACGACCGTCAAAATAATGGGCCGGACTTTGTACCTCATGTCCCGCAATTAAAACCCAAAAGACGTAAATGGACACGTGAGGAATACATTTCTATCTTACACGCATACTTCACAGCAATGCTCTACCCACAAAATGAAAATACAACAACACATACATATAAAATATGGAAGGAAAATAATAGAGGTATAGACTTGGATACAGCAATGAACCCTAATAAATTAGCTAACGTACGAAGATACATTCTCAAAGCCAAAAAAATATCAGAAATAGAAATAGAACATTTAAAAGAAAAAATACACCAGGAAAATGTAGATAGAAGCCACACAACAATGCCCAATAATATAAACACTGAAACTGTAAAACACGAAGTCAAACGCAACATTCCCAACAAACACGATGTAAACAACGAAGGGGAGCCTAATGATTATGATAATATAAAAAATAAAATAATCAAAGAACTAAAAACCACAGAGCTCAAAATGGACCACCGACCATACCTCCCAAGAATAAAAATAAACGCAATAACAACACCAATTATAAACAACATAACCTAGCCGTCACTGAACTAGCCACTGAAACAAAAAAAAGTGATATCACTGAACTAAATGACTTGATATACGCAGCAGCCACTGCAGCCACAAAAGAAGCTGGATACTCACCCAAACCCGCCCAAACAGGAGTACCACCACCCAAACAAACCCTGTGGATAAATAACATCCAAAACAAAATTTAAAAAATTAGAAAAGACCTGTCGATTCTTAATGAAATCAGCAAACAAGCAACGCTACTGAGCAACAAAAAGAGAACAAAAATGCTCCGCAAATATAACATCACGGAAAAAGATTTGCCGGAGATAAAAGAAAAACTGAAGCAAGATATCCTTGCCAAAGCTCAAAGGATCCGCCGGTACGTGAAACGCCAACGCTTCTTTGAACAGAACAAAAAGTTCAACTCCGACCTCAAAAAGTTCTACCAAGAACTGGGCAAAAATAAAATAGAAGTCACTGCAGCACCAACGGCAGAAGAATTGGAAGAATTCTGGAAAGAAATATGGTCGGCGAACGAACAGCCAAAAAAAAGGAGTATGAAAATAACAAACTCGGCATCTGAACAACTTTGGACCCCCATAACAACTGAAGAGGTCACCCAGGCACTGCAAAAACTAAGCAACTGGAAGGCACCTGGGCATGACAAGATCCCCAACTTCTGGTTGAAATATCTAACAGGAATGCACAAAAAGCTGGCTGAAAACTTTAACAGCATACTAGCAGAGCCAGAGACAATGCCTGAATGGCTCACGAAGGGGAAAACCATCTTAATTCCCAAATCAAATGAAACAACAAAACCAGAAAACTACAGACCAATAACCTGCCTCCCTACTATGTTCAAGGCATTTACGGCAGTGATAACGCAAAGGCTGAACAAGCACCTGGACGAAAACAAACTGTTCCCAGAAGAGCAGAAAGGATGCCGCAAGGGCTCATATGGCTGTAAAGATCAACTAATGATTAATAAAGCCGTAACTGAAGACAGCCACAGAAAGAAGAAAGGCCTCAGTATGGCCTGGATTGACTACAAAAAGGCGTTTGATAGCATCCCCCACACATGGATCCTCGAAACACTAGCCATTAACAAAGTAGCACCAACAATCATAAAATTCATAGAGCACTCTATGAATAAATGGCAAACAGTCCTACACCTCCAAACAAAAGAGGGACTCATGAAAACCAAAGACATCCCCATTAGAAGAGGAATATTCCAGGGAGACACGCTCTCTCCACTCCTTTTCTGCTTGGCACTGTCACCTCTATCTGATATGCTAAATAGAACTGGATGCGGATATAAATGTTACGGCAAAACGATCAGCCACCTTTTATATATGGATGACCTAAAACTATACGCTGCAAATGACAAACAGCTGGAAACACTATTAAAGACAGTTCATGGATTTACCAAAGAAATAGATATGAAATTTGGATTAGAAAAATGCGCCAAAGTAACCATGAAAAGAGGAAAACTAGTTAAGAGTAACAACATCACACTAGATAAAACCAATGAAATAAAAGAATTAGACCAAAGCCAAACTTACAAATACTTAGGAATCCATGAACTAGATAAGACACAACACACACAAATGAAAGAGAAAATAAAAAAAGAATATTATAGACGAGTTAGATCAATACTAAAAACAGAGCTCAATGCTAAAAACAAGATAATAGGTATCAACACTTTAGCTGTCCCAGTTATAAGTTACAGCTACAATATCCTTAACTGGACACGAAATGAACTGTCCAAAATAGATAGGAAAACAAGAAAAATACTGACAGGATCTAGGATGCATCACCCAAAATCTGACATAGAAAGACTATATATACAACGTATAGAAGGTGGTAGAGGCCTTATACAGCTGGAAAACTACTATAAAATAACCACCATAGGACTGCAAAAATACCTACTTCAGAAGGAAGGAAAACTGATCCAGATAGCAGCAAAACACGAGCAAAACAAAAAACTGTTCTCAGTATTTAAGGAAGCTGACAAATACAAACAAGAAATCATACCACCTAATAAACACAAAGAAGAAGAAGATGATGAAGAAACAACAAAAGCTATAAAACAAATGAAATCCAAACTAAAAATAGAACAGCAACGAGCCATGATAAAACGATGGCAAGAAAAGCCCCTTCATGGTAAATACTGCACTAAACTAAACGCAAAAGAAATAGACAAAGAAAAATCCCAGCAATGGTTGAGAAGCTCAGGACTCAAAGCAGAAACAGAGGGATTTTTAATTGCAGCACAAGACCAAAGCCTCCCCACCAGAAATTACCAAAAACATGTAATGAAAAGAAATATTACAAGTAACTGCAGAATATGTGGAGATGGACAAGAAACAATAAATCATATTATCTCTAGCTGCCCAGTCCTGGCTAAGAAGGAATATATTCACAGACATGACAGAGTTGGAACCTACATACATTGGAAGCTATGCCATCATTATGGAATAACAACAGAAAAAAGATGGTATAGGCACACACCAGAAAAGGTCACAGAAAACGAGAAAGCAACCATACTCTGGGATATGCCGATACACACAGATAGAGAATTAAGGCCAACAGACCAGATATAGTTGTCAGAGATCATGAAGAAAAAAGATGCTTTCTAATTGATGTATCAATACCGGCAGATGACAACGTGTCTCTAAAAGAAATGGAGAAACTCTCAAAATACAAAGACCTGGAAATAGAGGTAACTAGAATGTGGAACCTGAAAACAGAAACAATTCCTATCATAGTAGGTGCATTAGGCATGATAAAAAAATATTCAGACAAATACATAACAAAAACACCAGGACTTACAAACACATATAACATACAGAAAATTGCACTACTAGGCACTGCACACATCCTACGCAGAACACTTTCCATACAATAACCATCAGAGCATCACAACAAATCACAGCACATACCCATGGCACACAGAGCTGCGCTCGGTAGTGAAGTGAAAGCACGCTATAAAAATAAAACTACTGAATAATAATATAATAATAATAATAATAATAATAATAATAATAATAATAATAATAATAATAATGATAATAATAATATAATAATAATAATAATAATAATAATAAAAATGGTTTCAAATTTTGCCAAAAGAGGAACCAAATTGGGGATGGGATAAGTTGATTACATCGACCCCAGTGTTTCACTGGTACTTAATTTATCGATCCCGAATGAATGAAAGGCCAAGTCGACCTCGGCGAAATTTGAACTCAGAACGTGGCGACAGACGAAATACTGCTAAGCATCTCGCCCGGCGTGCTAACGATTTTACCAGCCCGCTGTCTTAATATTAAAAATAATCCTCTCTATTATAGGCACAAGGCCTGAATATTGTGGGGAGGGGGACAGTCGATCGCATCGATTCAAGTACTCAATAATAATAATAATAATAATAATAATAATAATACTATGAGCTGTCACTTAGGAGTCTTTCGAGCCAACGATGGTAACACTATGTGGTAGCTCAGTTTGCTAGAAATATTAGTGAAATGTGCCTCAAATCACATCTTACTGTCTTCAAAAACAAAACAAAACAAAACAAAAAACCGTGGGCAGGTGTTGGGTGGGGCAAGAATTTGTTAGGTGATGTAGTCCTGAAATTAAGAGGGGATGTTCACGACAGAAACACCTTTGATGCTAAATATACTCAATCAAAATTGGCCTAGAGTTAAACAAGCCTCAACACCATCAACTTTCACTACAACAGCATCATCAGGAGGCGCAATGGCCCAATGGTTAGGGCAGCGGACTCGCGGTCGGAGGATCGCGGTTTCGATTCCCAGACCGGGCGTTGGTTGCGTGTTTATTGAGCGAAAACACCTAAATCTCCACGAGGCTCCGGCAGGGGGTGGTGGCGACCCCTGTTGTACTCTTTCGCCCCAACTTTCTCTCACTCCTTCTTCCTGTTTCTTGTCCCCGACTTCCTATGCAACCGCTGAGCCTGGATGCACATTCATCAATCCGTCGATGCTCTCGGTGTCGGGGGTTGACCTGCTTTCTCTTCTGCGGGTCTTACGAATAGCAAAGGACCACGTTTCGGACTTCTCCCATCTTGCGAGCTCTGGGACGAAGACCGTTCGCTCAACAGCAACAGCAGCATCAACATCATCATCGCCGTCATCGTCGTCATCATCTACAATTGGAATTATTTCGTAAGTAAACGTTCCTCCCGCCACACACACACACACACACACACACACACACAATGTCTGCCCACTCCTATGTTATCCAGCCACCATCATCCAGACCAACGAGATTAAGGCTACTGACGACAGTTAATTATACCCTTGCTTGGCCAACAGTGTACCTGATGTGTGTGTATTTATATGTGTTTGTGTGTGTATTTATGTGTGTGTGTGTGTACACACGCACACATACATATACAAGCACAAGTGCGCACATGCATTACCTTGCTGGCTCTAATTTTTTTTATATTTGGTACTTCCCACCGCTTGTTAACCGCCCCTTTCCCATCCTTACCTGTAAGACCCCTATACCTACCTTGCTTTGCCATTCCCATGCCCACCTCACCTTAACTATTCACCTCTCTCACTCCCTCCTCTTTCTTCCTCTTTTCCATTCCAACCACTTTCTCCATCCTATTTATCAATTTTCTAAGTAGACAGAAATTTCTATGAAAACCCCTCTCCTTTCTCACTCCAACCACCCTCTTACAAATTCTCCTCCCACTCTCTCTCTCTTTTCACACACCCACAAACACACAAACTCTTACATATACAAACATAGACCACCACAACAAACATAACCCCTACCACCACCAAACGAAAGATATATATTGTCTCGAATAATATTTTATATATATATATATATATATATATGCACATACATGTATAGTTAGTTATATATCTGTTGTGATATATATAATTATATAATTACACACGCACACACACATACATACATACATACATACATACATACATATATATATATAATATATATATATATATATATATATATATATATATATATATATTCATATATATATATATATTCTTGTCTGGGTGTGCGTGTGTAGACATATACATCTATATACATCTAACAAATATACTATATTCATAATTACACGAGGATATATATGTGTGAGTGTGTGTATGTGCATATGTAATATATATATATATATATATATATATATATATTATACATATGTACATATGTAATAGATATATATAAATATGTGCGTATGTAATATATATATATATATCCACACACACACACACACATATATGTGCATACATACAGAAATGCATGCATAGTTGCATACATGTGTATGTGTGTGTGTGTGTGTGTGTGTGTGTGTGTTGTGTGTGTGTGTGTGTGTGTGTGTATGTGTGTGCCCTATACATAATAACTATATACGTATAACCAGTTCATTTGATATGATATAGTTGAAAAGGTTCATGGGAAAACTCGCAATAATCCACCTCGTTTATTAATAGATAAATATTTTGGCTGCACGACAGATCGTCTTTTTTTAATTCTTTTTGTTGTTTTAATCAGTATAAACTAGGGTTTTTTTTTTCGAAATATTTCTTTGTTTATTATCATATTTTTGTTTTTTTTTATTTTTATATCCTTTCTTGTTTCTTGTTTTCTATATTATTATTTATTTGTTTCATTTTGTTACTGCTTAATTCCTATTGCATTCTGTGCGCAAGCGGAGCAGAATGGTGATAGATTCCTGCCCAGTCGAGTAAAAGACGCAGGTTCGCTTCTCTATTGAATTTTCTTCACTTATTTCTCATATCTTACTTTATTTGCACGACAAAAATAAATAAATAAATAAATAGAAAATTAAAACAAAAAGAAGAAAAAGTAAACCAACTTTATGACTCAGAGTCGAAGTATTGGTGTAACCGTGATGTCCTAGTGGTCTGATGAGCAAGCTTTCTTTATCTGCACTAATTTGTAAATATACAATTGTATTTGTATAATGCGTAGCATTCATATTAATGCAGACATGTAAAATAATTTTTATTGTACGCTGAAATTGTTATTACATGATGAAGGCTGCGAAACAGCTGTAACCCTAAGGATGATAAGCGGTTAAAAAAAATATATTAATCTCTCATTCCTCCTGACATTTTATTGTTTATATACCCCTCATGACATAATTTCATCGATCAGACGTACTGGATTTCAGCTGCATAAAGCTCTGCATTTTACTCCCCCATATTGAATTAATATATGGTCTGCTACACAGGCCCGCTGGAGGAGCTTTCCGTGATAGCTACATGATCCTGTGAATCCATATATTAAACTACAAATATATATGTATACGTATGCATGTGTGTGTGTATATATATATATCTATATATTCACACGCACACACATATATACGTATACACATACACACACACGAAAATTTGAACACAAAAATACGTATACACATACACACACACGAAAATTTGAATGGCGATAAAGCTCCAGTATATAGTATAATTGTTTTTTGTTTTTTTTCGCTCGTATATGAGCTAAAGATTAATAAAATTTGGTTTGAGATAAAAATTTCAGATATTTGTCTTAAGCATTCAGACAAGCAAATTCATAATTCAGATGTCTGACATGAGATATTATTCCATTCATATAACCACATATTTATATTAAGACATAAATGACAAGAATATAGAAATATAAGAATATAAACATAAAAAATATATAAGGAGTACCATGAAAGTATGAATTATAGTTAGAATAGATTAAAGGAGGCCATTGAAAAGATCAGACCAAGCCTACACACACACCTACATATAAACATGTTCCACCAAGCCTGACCATTCTTTCTTGGTTCGACTACCATCCGTGTAGCATCTCTTATATTCCTGTCCATGACTTTCATCTCTTATGTTCCTGAAATAAGGCTTCACTTCTACACACGCCAGCTTAATTTAAATCGTCCTTAGTCGAAAGACACCTGTTGTTAATGTCCTGTTGTTTGTATTTGTAATTGTCTACCATTTCTCCGTTTTTTTTTCGTCTTTGTTTTCGTAAACATTCGCTTGCTTTCTTCCAAAGAACCTAGTGCTCTTAACTTAGATTTTCTTGAGCGGCCAGATTGGAGCAGTCTCGAATGTAACCGGCCGAAACTGCAACGAAACTGGAACTCGACTGACGAAAGAAAGCTCCGAATGATCAGTCCTAGTTTTTTCCTGTCCTTTTTTTGCATCGTCTAACTGTCCAGATATTTTGTTGTCGCCAGTTACGTTCTTGTTCCACTTTTTGTTTTGTTTTTCTATATATACATATAGTGGCGTACGTACACTTTTGATCTCACCTATATATATATATATATATATATATATATATATATATATATATATATATATATATATATATATATATATATATATAACATATATAATATACATACATATATATATATATATAATATATATATATGTATGTATGATATATATGTACATATATATACATATATATATATATGTATATGTATATATATATATGTACACACACACACACACACACATATATATATATAATAAATCTCTGAGCGAGATATAAGCAGTAGCAGCACGACATTGCGAAGTATATTTGCCACCTAAATATGGCTGACCCATATGGGACGATGCTACTGTTGTTTATAGCCCCAAGAAGATATCTCTTCCAGCTGGCTGACAAAACACTGTCTGTGCCCGATCAGTATTTGTGAAGGGAAATTATCGTCCCCATCTCTAGCCTGACGTAATGCACACGGACCCATCTGTTTCTCCCGGCTGGAGAAAGCATATAGCATTTTGCGTTCGAAATCACTTCTCATCCCTAGCCGGTGATTGTCACACGCTGATGACGGGTTGCTATGCATATATGTAGGTGCAGGCGTGGTTGTGTGGTAAGAAGCTTGCTTACCAACCGCATAATTCCGGGTTCAGTCCCACTGCATGGTACCTAGGGTGACCTTACTCAATCTCACTGCATGGCGCCTCGGACCGACCAAAGCATTGTGAGTGGATTTGATAAACGGAAACTGAAAGAAGCCCGTCGTATATATGCATATGCATGTATGTCTTTGTGACTGTGTTTGTCCTCCCTGCATTGCTTGATAACCGGTGTTGGTACGTTTACGTCATCGTAACTTAACGGTTCGTCATAAAAGAACGATAGAATAAGTACATATATATATATTCTTTTCTTTTACTCTTTTACTTGTTTCATTCATTTGACTGTGGCCATGCTGGAGCACCACCTTTAGTCGAGCAAATCGACCCCAGGACTTATTCTTTGTAATCCTAGTACTTCTTCTATCGGTCTCTTATACCGAACTGCTAATGTTACGGGGACGTAAACGCACCAGCATCGGTTGTCAAGCGATGTCGGGGGGGGGGGGAGAAACACAGACACACACACATATACATACATACCACCACACACACACACACACACACACACACACACATATATATATATATATATATATATATATATATATACGACGGGCTTCTTTCAGTTTCCGTCTACCAAATCCACTCACAAGCCTTTGGTCGGCCTGAGGCTATAGTAGAAGACACTTGCCCAAGGTGTCACGCAGTGGGACTGAACCGGGAACCATGTGGTTCATAAGCAAGCTACTTATCACACAGCCATTCCTACGTCGTGTATATATATATATATGTGTGTGGGTGTGTGTATATTTATGTATATTATATATATATATATATATATATATATATATATATATATATATATGTATATATATATATATATATATACATATACGACGGGCTTCTATCAGTTTCTGTCAACCAAAATCCACTGACAAAGGGTTGGTCAGCTCGAGGCTATAGGAGAAGATACTTGCTCAAGGTGCCACGCAGTGGAACTGAACCCAGAACCATGTGGTTGGTAAGCAAACTACTTACCACACAGCCAGTGTTCCTGTGTATCGTGATAGCGATTTCTTTGTGGATATATCTGTATAATACATACATACATACATACATACATACATACAGACAGACAGACAGACAGACAGACAGACAGACAGACAGACAGACACATATGTATGTGTACATATATATAATATATGCATATACATCATGTATATATAAACACATATATACATGTATATAGATGTTATAATAAATACAGATAAATACATTTATATACGCACACGTATTTATGCGTATATATATGTATGTGTTTGTTTGTAAAGACTCAAGGGAGAGAGAGTGGGTAGGAGAGAGTGGGGAGAGAAGGGGTGGGAGAGAGTGAAAAGCAGGGAACATAGTGAGCGCGCATGAGGGTGAGTTGATAAAGTGGAATTCGGTATGGCATGTGGCTGAGGATACATAAACACACAGAGATAGATCAATTGAATGTCAGGTCTTTTCTCTCCGTTATCACCTTATCAGTGGTGCCAGTAAAATTTGTATCCAGGAATAAAACAGAATGCTAATATTTTTGGTAAAGCATGTTCTACATTACGTTCTTGAAGAAACCTCAAATTTCTCCCGAAACTAAAGAAATAGTTTGCTCGGCATTAAATACAATATATGCACACACACACACACACACGCACACACACACACACACGCGCACACACACACACACACACACACACTCACACACACTCACACACTCACACACACACACACATACACACACACACACACACACACGCACTCACATACACCACACACACACACACACACACACACACACACATACACACATGCGAACATGGACTAAGAACTCCTTATGATAATACGAAATTGCAATATTTTCACCAATTTCCCAGTTTGCTAACTAACTATAGTTAGCAAAGCGCGAAAAGAAGCGAACTGGTAGAATGGTTAGCGCGCTGAGCGGAATGCATAGCTGTATTTCGTCTGCCGTTACGTTCTGAGTTCAAATTCCGCCGAGGTCGACTTTGCCTTTCATCCTTTCGGGGTCGATAAATTAAGTACCAGTTACTCACTGGGGTCGATATAATCGACTTAATCCGTTTGCCTGTCCTTGTTTGTCCTCTCTGTGTTTAGCCCCTTTTGGGTAGTAAAGAAATTGGTATTTCGTCTGCCGCTACGTTCTGAGTTCAAATTCCGCCGAGGTCGACTTTGCCTTTCATCCTTTCGGGGGTCGATAAAATAAGTACCAGTTGAACAATGGGTCGATGTAATCGACTCATTCCCACCTCCTCCAAGCCCCTCCTCCCATTGTTGCAAAAATTTGAAATAATAATTAGCAAACACAGGCGCAGGAGTGGCTGTGTGGTAAGTAGCTTGTTTACCAACCACATGGTTCCGGGTTCAGTCCCGCTGCGTGGCACCTTGGGCAAGTGTCTTCTATTATAGCCTCGGGCCGACCAAAGCCTTGTGAGTGGATTTGGTAGACGGAAACTGAAAGAAGCCCGTCGTATATATTATTATATATTTTTCCACTTCAACTCACCACGTAACGAAAGTCTCTTCAACGAAGGAATAT